>NW_028289692.1:0-34202 GCF_059628265.1 Tinamus guttatus | reverse complement strand
GAAAACACCAAGGAACCTGTTTCTCACTCCAACCACAAAGCGTGCGCAGCAAGAGTCTTGGCACAGCAGAACACTTCTTTTGGCATGCCCTTTGCAGCCTCACTCCAAACGGGGCTCTCCGCTTCATCCATCCCCTAACTCCATACTAGCACCAACATGCTGCTAAAGCGTTTCGCAGAAAACACCAAGGAACCTGTTTCTCACTCAAACCACAAAGCGTGCCCAGCACGAGTCTTGGCACAGCAGAACACTTCCCTTGGCATGCCCTTTGCAGCCTCACTCCAAACGGGGCTCTCCGCTTCATCCATCCCCTGACTCCATACTAGCACCAACGGGCTGCTAAAGCGTTTCGCAGAAAACACCAAGGAACCTGTTTCTCACTCCAAGCACAAAGCGTGCGCAGCACGAGTCTTGGCACAGCAAAACACTTCCTTTGGCATGCCCTTTGCAGCTTCACTCCAAACGGGGCTCTCCGCTTCATCCATCCCCTGACTCCATACTAGCACCAACGGGCTGCTAAAGCGTTTCGCAGAAAACACCAAGGAAGCTGTTTCTCACTCCAAGCACAAAGCGTGCGCAGCACGAGTCTTGGCACAGCAAAACACTTCCTTTGGCATGCCCTTTGCAGCCTCACTCCAAACGGGGCTCTCCGCTTCATCCATCCCCTGACTCCATACTAGCACCAACGGGCTGCTAAAGCGTTTCGCAGAAAACACCAAGGAACCTGTTTCTCACTCCAAGCACAAAGCGTGCGCAGCACGAGTCTTGGCACAGCAAAACACTTCCTTTGGCATGCCCTTTGCAGCCTCACTCCAAACGGGGCTCTCCGCTTCATCCATCCCCTGACTCCATACTAGCACCAACGGGCTGCTAAAGCGTTTCGCAGAAAACACCAAGGAACCTGTTTCTCACTCCAAGCACAAAGCGTGCGCAGCACGAGTCTTGGCACAGCAAAACACTTCCCTTGGCATGCCCTTTGCAGCCTCACTCCAAACGGGGCTCTCCGCTTCATCCATCCCCTGACTCCATACTAGCACCAACGGGCTGCTAAAGCGTTTCGCAGAAAACACCAAGGAACCTGTTTCTCACTCCAAGCACAAAGCGTGCGCAGCACGAGTCTTGGCACAGCAAAACACTTCCTTTGGCATGCCCTTTGCAGCCTCACTCCAAACGGGGCTCTCCGCTTCATCCATCCCCTGACTCCATACTAGCACCAACGGGCTGCTAAAGCGTTTCGCAGAAAACACCAAGGAACCTGTTTCTCACTCCAAGCACAAAGCGTGCGCAGCACGAGTCTTGGCACAGCAAAACACTTCCCTTGACATGCCCTTTGCAGCCTCACTCCAAACGGGGCTCTCCGCTTCATCCATCCCCTGACTCCATACTAGCACCAACGGGCTGCTAAAGCGTTTCGGAGAAAACACCAAGGAACCTGTTTCTCACTCCAAGCACAAAGCGTGCGCAGCACGAGTCTTGGCACAGCAAAACACTTCCTTTGGCATGCCCTTTGCAGCCTCACTGCAAACGGGGCTCTCCGCTTCATCCATCCCCTGACTCCATACTAGCACCAACGGGCTGCTAAAGCGTTTCGCAGAAAACACCAAGGAACCTGTTTCTCACTCCAAGCACAAAGCGTGCGCAGCACGAGTCTTGGCACAGCAAAACACTTCCCTTGACATGCCCTTTGCAGCCTCACTCCAAACGGGGCTCTCCGCTTCATCCATCCCCTAACTCCATACTAGCACCAACGGCCAGCTAAAGTGTTTCGCAGAAAACACCAAGGAACCTGTTTCTCACTCCAACCACAAAGCGTGCGCAGCAAGAGTCTTGGCACAGCAGAACACTTCTTTTGGCATGCCCTTTGCAGCCTCACTCCAAACGGGGCTCTCCGCTTCATCCATCCCCTAACTCCATACTAGCACCAACATGCTGCTAAAGCGTTTCGCAGAAAACACCAAGGAACCTGTTTCTCACTCCAAGCACAAAGCGTGCGCAGCACGAGTCTTGGCACAGCAAAACACTTCCTTTGGCATGCCCTTTGCAGCTTCACTCCAAACGGGGCTCTCCGCTTCATCCATCCCCTGACTCCATACTAGCACCAACGGGCTGCTAAAGCGTTTCGCAGAAAACACCAAGGAAGCTGTTTCTCACTCCAAGCACAAAGCGTGCGCAGCACGAGTCTTGGCACAGCAAAACACTTCCTTTGGCATGCCCTTTGCAGCCTCACTCCAAACGGGGCTCTCCGCTTCATCCATCCCCTGACTCCATACTAGCACCAACGGGCTGCTAAAGCGTTTCGGAGAAAACACCAAGGAACCTGTTTCTCACTCCAAGCACAAAGCGTGCGCAGCACGAGTCTTGGCACAGCAAAACACTTCCTTTGGCATGCCCTTTGCAGCCTCACTGCAAACGGGGCTCTCCGCTTCATCCATCCCCTGACTCCATACTAGCACCAACGGGCTGCTAAAGCGTTTCGCAGAAAACACCAAGGAACCTGTTTCTCACTCCAAGCACAAAGCGTGCGCAGCACGAGTCTTGGCACAGCAAAACACTTCCTTTGGCATGCCCTTTGCAGCCTCACTCCAAACGGGGCTCTCCGCTTCATCCATCCCCTGACTCCATACTAGCACCAACGGGCTGCTAAAGCGTTTCGCAGAAAACACCAAGGAAGCTGTTTCTCACTCCAAGCACAAAGCGTGCGCAGCACGAGTCTTGGCACAGCAAAACACTTCCTTTGGCATGCCCTTTGCAGCCTCACTCCAAACGGGGCTCTCCGCTTCATCCATCCCCTGACTCCATACTAGCACCAACGGGCTGCTAAAGCGTTTCGCAGAAAACACCAAGGAACCTGTTTCTCACTCCAAGCACAAAGCGTGCGCAGCACGAGTCTTGGCACAGCAAAACACTTCCCTTGACATGCCCTTTGCAGCCTCACTCCAAACGGGGCTCTCCGCTTCATCCATCCCCTAACTCCATACTAGCACCAACGGCCAGCTAAAGTGTTTCGCAGAAAACACCAAGGAACCTGTTTCTCACTCCAACCACAAAGCGTGCGCAGCAAGAGTCTTGGCACAGCAGAACACTTCTTTTGGCATGCCCTTTGCAGCCTCACTCCAAACGGGGCTCTCCGCTTCATCCATCCCCTAACTCCATACTAGCACCAACATGCTGCTAAAGCGTTTCGCAGAAAACACCAAGGAACCTGTTTCTCACTCAAACCACAAAGCGTGCCCAGCACGAGTCTTGGCACAGCAGAACACTTCCCTTGGCATGCCCTTTGCAGCCTCACTCCAAACGGGGCT
The DNA here is from genome assembly GCF_059628265.1 of Tinamus guttatus. Classification (NCBI taxonomy): domain Eukaryota; kingdom Metazoa; phylum Chordata; class Aves; order Tinamiformes; family Tinamidae; genus Tinamus; species Tinamus guttatus. The sequence goes on along the minus strand of NW_028289692.1, from coordinate 30,900 downwards.
CTCCGCTTCATCCATCCCCTGACTCCATACTAGCACCAACGGGCTGCTAAAGCGTTTCGCAGAAAACACCAAGGAACCTGTTTCTCACTCCAAGCACAAAGCGTGCGCAGCACGAGTCTTGGCACAGCAAAACACTTCCTTTGGCATGCCCTTTGCAGCTTCACTCCAAACGGGGCTCTCCGCTTCATCCATCCCCTGACTCCATACTAGCACCAACGGGCTGCTAAAGCGTTTCGCAGAAAACACCAAGGAAGCTGTTTCTCACTCCAAGCACAAAGCGTGCGCAGCACGAGTCTTGGCACAGCAAAACACTTCCTTTGGCATGCCCTTTGCAGCCTCACTCCAAACGGGGCTCTCCGCTTCATCCATCCCCTGACTCCATACTAGCACCAACGGGCTGCTAAAGCGTTTCGCAGAAAACACCAAGGAACCTGTTTCTCACTCCAAGCACAAAGCGTGCGCAGCACGAGTCTTGGCACAGCAAAACACTTCCTTTGGCATGCCCTTTGCAGCCTCACTCCAAACGGGGCTCTCCGCTTCATCCATCCCCTGACTCCATACTAGCACCAACGGGCTGCTAAAGCGTTTCGCAGAAAACACCAAGGAAGCTGTTTCTCACTCCAAGCACAAAGCGTGCGCAGCACGAGTCTTGGCACAGCAAAACACTTCCTTTGGCATGCCCTTTGCAGCCTCACTCCAAACGGGGCTCTCCGCTTCATCCATCCCCTGACTCCATACTAGCACCAACGGGCTGCTAAAGCGTTTCGCAGAAAACACCAAGGAACCTGTTTCTCACTCCAAGCACAAAGCGTGCGCAGCACGAGTCTTGGCACAGCAAAACACTTCCTTTGGCATGCCCTTTGCAGCCTCACTCCAAACGGGGCTCTCCGCTTCATCCATCCCCTGACTCCATACTAGCACCAACGGGCTGCTAAAGCGTTTCGCAGAAAACACCAAGGAACCTGTTTCTCACTCCAAGCACAAAGCGTGCGCAGCACGAGTCTTGGCACAGCAAAACACTTCCCTTGGCATGCCCTTTGCAGCCTCACTCCAAACGGGGCTCTCCGCTTCATCCATCCCCTGACTCCATACTAGCACCAACGGGCTGCTAAAGCGTTTCGCAGAAAACACCAAGGAACCTGTTTCTCACTCCAAGCACAAAGCGTGCGCAGCACGAGTCTTGGCACAGCAAAACACTTCCTTTGGCATGCCCTTTGCAGCCTCACTCCAAACGGGGCTCTCCGCTTCATCCATCCCCTGACTCCATACTAGCACCAACGGGCTGCTAAAGCGTTTCGCAGAAAACACCAAGGAACCTGTTTCTCACTCCAAGCACAAAGCGTGCGCAGCACGAGTCTTGGCACAGCAAAACACTTCCCTTGACATGCCCTTTGCAGCCTCACTCCAAACGGGGCTCTCCGCTTCATCCATCCCCTAACTCCATACTAGCACCAACGGCCAGCTAAAGTGTTTCGCAGAAAACACCAAGGAACCTGTTTCTCACTCCAACCACAAAGCGTGCGCAGCAAGAGTCTTGGCACAGCAGAACACTTCTTTTGGCATGCCCTTTGCAGCCTCACTCCAAATGGGGCTCTCCGCTTCATCCATCCCCTAACTCCATACTAGCACCAACATGCTGCTAAAGCGTTTCGCAGAAAACACCAAGGAACCTGTTTCTCACTCCAAGCACAAAGCGTGCGCAGCACGAGTCTTGGCACAGCAAAACACTTCCCTTGGCATGCCCTTTGCAGCCTCACTCCAAACGGGGCTCTCCGCTTCATCCATCCCCTGACTCCATACTAGCACCAACGGGCTGCTAAAGCGTTTCGCAGAAAACACCAAGGAACCTGTTTCTCACTCCAAGCACAAAGCGTGCGCAGCACGAGTCTTGGCACAGCAAAACACTTCCCTTGGCATGCCCTTTGCAGCCTCACTCCAAACGGGGCTCTCCGCTTCATCCATCCCCTGACTCCATACTAGCACCAACGGGCTGCTAAAGCGTTTCGCAGAAAACACCAAGGAACCTGTTTCTCACTCCAAGCACAAAGCGTGCGCAGCACGAGTCTTGGCACAGCAAAACACTTCCTTTGGCATGCCCTTTGCAGCCTCACTGCAAACGGGGCTCTCCGCTTCATCCATCCCCTGACTCCATACTAGCACCAACGGGCTGCTAAAGCGTTTCGCAGAAAACACCAAGGAACCTGTTTCTCACTCCAAGCACAAAGCGTGCGCAGCACGAGTCTTGGCACAGCAAAACACTTCCCTTGACATGCCCTTTGCAGCCTCACTCCAAACGGGGCTCTCCGCTTCATCCATCCCCTAACTCCATACTAGCACCAACGGCCAGCTAAAGTGTTTCGCAGAAAACACCAAGGAACCTGTTTCTCACTCCAACCACAAAGCGTGCGCAGCAAGAGTCTTGGCACAGCAGAACACTTCTTTTGGCATGCCCTTTGCAGCCTCACTCCAAATGGGGCTCTCCGCTTCATCCATCCCCTAACTCCATACTAGCACCAACATGCTGCTAAAGCGTTTCGCAGAAAACACCAAGGAACCTGTTTCTCACTCCAAGCACAAAGCGTGCGCAGCACGAGTCTTGGCACAGCAAAACACTTCCTTTGGCATGCCCTTTGCAGCCTCACTCCAAACGGGGCTCTCCGCTTCATCCATCCCCTGACTCCATACTAGCACCAACGGGCTGCTAAAGCGTTTCGCAGAAAACACCAAGGAACCTGTTTCTCACTCCAAGCACAAAGCGTGCGCAGCACGAGTCTTGGCACAGCAAAACACTTCCTTTGGCATGCCCTTTGCAGCCTCACTCCAAACGGGGCTCTCCGCTTCATCCATCCCCTGACTCCATACTAGCACCAACGGGCTGCTAAAGCGTTTCGCAGAAAACACCAAGGAACCTGTTTCTCACTCCAAGCACAAAGCGTGCGCAGCACGAGTCTTGGCACAGCAAAACACTTCCCTTGGCATGCCCTTTGCAGCCTCACTCCAAACGGGGCTCTCCGCTTCATCCATCCCCTGACTCCATACTAGCACCAACGGGCTGCTAAAGCGTTTCGCAGAAAACACCAAGGAACCTGTTTCTCACTCCAAGCACAAAGCGTGCGCAGCACGAGTCTTGGCACAGCAAAACACTTCCTTTGGCATGCCCTTTGCAGCCTCACTCCAAACGGGGCTCTCCGCTTCATCCATCCCCTGACTCCATACTAGCACCAACGGGCTGCTAAAGCGTTTCGCAGAAAACACCAAGGAACCTGTTTCTCACTCCAAGCACAAAGCGTGCGCAGCACGAGTCTTGGCACAGCAAAACACTTCCTTTGGCATGCCCTTTGCAGCTTCACTCCAAACGGGGCTCTCCGCTTCATCCATCCCCTGACTCCATACTAGCACCAACGGGCTGCTAAAGCGTTTCGCAGAAAACACCAAGGAAGCTGTTTCTCACTCCAAGCACAAAGCGTGCGCAGCACGAGTCTTGGCACAGCAAAACACTTCCTTTGGCATGCCCTTTGCAGCCTCACTCCAAACGGGGCTCTCCGCTTCATCCATCCCCTGACTCCATACTAGCACCAACGGGCTGCTAAAGCGTTTCGGAGAAAACACCAAGGAACCTGTTTCTCACTCCAAGCACAAAGCGTGCGCAGCACGAGTCTTGGCACAGCAAAACACTTCCTTTGGCATGCCCTTTGCAGCCTCACTGCAAACGGGGCTCTCCGCTTCATCCATCCCCTGACTCCATACTAGCACCAACGGGCTGCTAAAGCGTTTCGCAGAAAACACCAAGGAACCTGTTTCTCACTCCAAGCACAAAGCGTGCGCAGCACGAGTCTTGGCACAGCAAAACACTTCCCTTGACATGCCCTTTGCAGCCTCACTCCAAACGGGGCTCTCCGCTTCATCCATCCCCTAACTCCATACTAGCACCAACGGCCAGCTAAAGTGTTTCGCAGAAAACACCAAGGAACCTGTTTCTCACTCCAACCACAAAGCGTGCGCAGCAAGAGTCTTGGCACAGCAGAACACTTCTTTTGGCATGCCCTTTGCAGCCTCACTCCAAACGGGGCTCTCCGCTTCATCCATCCCCTAACTCCATACTAGCACCAACATGCTGCTAAAGCGTTTCGCAGAAAACACCAAGGAACCTGTTTCTCACTCAAACCACAAAGCGTGCCCAGCACGAGTCTTGGCACAGCAGAACACTTCCCTTGGCATGCCCTTTGCAGCCTCACTCCAAACGGGGCTCTCCGCTTCATCCATCCCCTGACTCCATACTAGCACCAACGGGCTGCTAAAGCGTTTCGCAGAAAACACCAAGGAAGCTGTTTCTCACTCCAAGCACAAAGCGTGCGCAGCACGAGTCTTGGCACAGCAAAACACTTCCTTTGGCATGCCCTTTGCAGCTTCACTCCAAACGGGGCTCTCCGCTTCATCCATCCCCTGACTCCATACTAGCACCAACGGGCTGCTAAAGCGTTTCGCAGAAAACACCAAGGAACCTGTTTCTCACTCCAAGCACAAAGCGTGCGCAGCACGAGTCTTGGCACAGCAAAACACTTCCTTTGGCATGCCCTTTGCAGCCTCACTCCAAACGGGGCTCTCCGCTTCATCCATCCCCTGACTCCATACTAGCACCAACGGGCTGCTAAAGCGTTTCGGAGAAAACACCAAGGAACCTGTTTCTCACTCCAAGCACAAAGCGTGCGCAGCACGAGTCTTGGCACAGCAAAACACTTCCTTTGGCATGCCCTTTGCAGCCTCACTCCAAACGGGGCTCTCCGCTTCATCCATCCCCTGACTCCATACTAGCACCAACGGGCTGCTAAAGCGTTTCGCAGAAAACACCAAGGAACCTGTTTCTCACTCCAAGCACAAAGCGTGCGCAGCACGAGTCTTGGCACAGCAAAACACTTCCCTTGACATGCCCTTTGCAGCCTCACTCCAAACGGGGCTCTCCGCTTCATCCATCCCCTAACTCCATACTAGCACCAACGGACAGCTAAAGTGTTTCGCAGAAAACACCAAGGAACCTGTTTCTCACTCCAACCACAAAGCGTGCGCAGCAAGAGTCTTGGCACAGCAGAACACTTCTTTTGGCATGCCCTTTGCAGCCTCACTCCAAACGGGGCTCTCCGCTTCATCCATCCCCTAACTCCATACTAGCACCAACATGCTGCTAAAGCGTTTCGCAGAAAACACCAAGGAACCTGTTTCTCACTCAAACCACAAAGCGTGCCCAGCACGAGTCTTGGCACAGCAGAACACTTCCCTTGGCATGCCCTTTGCAGCCTCACTCCAAACGGGGCTCTCCGCTTCATCCATCCCCTGACTCCATACTAGCACCAACGGGCTGCTAAAGCGTTTCGCAGAAAACACCAAGGAACCTGTTTCTCACTCCAAGCACAAAGCGTGCGCAGCACGAGTCTTGGCACAGCAAAACACTTCCTTTGGCATGCCCTTTGCAGCTTCACTCCAAACGGGGCTCTCCGCTTCATCCATCCCCTGACTCCATACTAGCACCAACGGGCTGCTAAAGCGTTTCGCAGAAAACACCAAGGAAGCTGTTTCTCACTCCAAGCACAAAGCGTGCGCAGCACGAGTCTTGGCACAGCAAAACACTTCCTTTGGCATGCCCTTTGCAGCCTCACTCCAAACGGGGCTCTCCGCTTCATCCATCCCCTGACTCCATACTAGCACCAACGGGCTGCTAAAGCGTTTCGCAGAAAACACCAAGGAACCTGTTTCTCACTCCAAGCACAAAGCGTGCGCAGCACGAGTCTTGGCACAGCAAAACACTTCCTTTGGCATGCCCTTTGCAGCCTCACTGCAAACGGGGCTCTCCGCTTCATCCATCCCCTGACTCCATACTAGCACCAACGGGCTGCTAAAGCGTTTCGCAGAAAACACCAAGGAACCTGTTTCTCACTCCAAGCACAAAGCGTGCGCAGCACGAGTCTTGGCACAGCAAAACACTTCCTTTGGCATGCCCTTTGCAGCCTCACTCCAAACGGGGCTCTCCGCTTCATCCATCCCCTGACTCCATACTAGCACCAACGGGCTGCTAAAGCGTTTCGCAGAAAACACCAAGGAACCTGTTTCTCACTCCAAGCACAAAGCGTGCGCAGCACGAGTCTTGGCACAGCAAAACACTTCCTTTGGCATGCCCTTTGCAGCCTCACTCCAAACGGGGCTCTCCGCTTCATCCATCCCCTGACTCCATACTAGCACCAACGGGCTGCTAAAGCGTTTCGCAGAAAACACCAAGGAAGCTGTTTCTCACTCCAAGCACAAAGCGTGCGCAGCACGAGTCTTGGCACAGCAAAACACTTCCTTTGGCATGCCCTTTGCAGCCTCACTCCAAACGGGGCTCTCCGCTTCATCCATCCCCTGACTCCATACTAGCACCAACGGGCTGCTAAAGCGTTTCGGAGAAAACACCAAGGAACCTGTTTCTCACTCCAAGCACAAAGCGTGCGCAGCACGAGTCTTGGCACAGCAAAACACTTCCTTTGGCATGCCCTTTGCAGCCTCACTGCAAACGGGGCTCTCCGCTTCATCCATCCCCTGACTCCATACTAGCACCAACGGGCTGCTAAAGCGTTTCGCAGAAAACACCAAGGAACCTGTTTCTCACTCCAAGCACAAAGCGTGCGCAGCACGAGTCTTGGCACAGCAAAACACTTCCCTTGACATGCCCTTTGCAGCCTCACTCCAAACGGGGCTCTCCGCTTCATCCATCCCCTAACTCCATACTAGCACCAACGGCCAGCTAAAGTGTTTCGCAGAAAACACCAAGGAACCTGTTTCTCACTCCAACCACAAAGCGTGCGCAGCAAGAGTCTTGGCACAGCAGAACACTTCTTTTGGCATGCCCTTTGCAGCCTCACTCCAAACGGGGCTCTCCGCTTCATCCATCCCCTAACTCCATACTAGCACCAACATGCTGCTAAAGCGTTTCGCAGAAAACACCAAGGAACCTGTTTCTCACTCAAACCACAAAGCGTGCCCAGCACGAGTCTTGGCACAGCAGAACACTTCCCTTGGCATGCCCTTTGCAGCCTCACTCCAAACGGGGCTCTCCGCTTCATCCATCCCCTGACTCCATACTAGCACCAACGGGCTGCTAAAGCGTTTCGCAGAAAACACCAAGGAACCTGTTTCTCACTCCAAGCACAAAGCGTGCGCAGCACGAGTCTTGGCACAGCAAAACACTTCCTTTGGCATGCCCTTTGCAGCTTCACTCCAAACGGGGCTCTCCGCTTCATCCATCCCCTGACTCCATACTAGCACCAACGGGCTGCTAAAGCGTTTCGCAGAAAACACCAAGGAAGCTGTTTCTCACTCCAAGCACAAAGCGTGCGCAGCACGAGTCTTGGCACAGCAAAACACTTCCTTTGGCATGCCCTTTGCAGCCTCACTCCAAACGGGGCTCTCCGCTTCATCCATCCCCTGACTCCATACTAGCACCAACGGGCTGCTAAAGCGTTTCGCAGAAAACACCAAGGAACCTGTTTCTCACTCCAAGCACAAAGCGTGCGCAGCACGAGTCTTGGCACAGCAAAACACTTCCTTTGGCATGCCCTTTGCAGCCTCACTGCAAACGGGGCTCTCCGCTTCATCCATCCCCTGACTCCATACTAGCACCAACGGGCTGCTAAAGCGTTTCGCAGAAAACACCAAGGAAGCTGTTTCTCACTCCAAGCACAAAGCGTGCGCAGCACGAGTCTTGGCACAGCAAAACACTTCCTTTGGCATGCCCTTTGCAGCCTCACTCCAAACGGGGCTCTCCGCTTCATCCATCCCCTGACTCCATACTAGCACCAACGGGCTGCTAAAGCGTTTCGCAGAAAACACCAAGGAACCTGTTTCTCACTCCAAGCACAAAGCGTGCGCAGCACGAGTCTTGGCACAGCAAAACACTTCCTTTGGCATGCCCTTTGCAGCCTCACTCCAAACGGGGCTCTCCGCTTCATCCATCCCCTGACTCCATACTAGCACCAACGGGCTGCTAAAGCGTTTCGCAGAAAACACCAAGGAACCTGTTTCTCACTCCAAGCACAAAGCGTGCGCAGCACGAGTCTTGGCACAGCAAAACACTTCCCTTGGCATGCCCTTTGCAGCCTCACTCCAAACGGGGCTCTCCGCTTCATCCATCCCCTGACTCCATACTAGCACCAACGGGCTGCTAAAGCGTTTCGCAGAAAACACCAAGGAACCTGTTTCTCACTCCAAGCACAAAGCGTGCGCAGCACGAGTCTTGGCACAGCAAAACACTTCCTTTGGCATGCCCTTTGCAGCCTCACTCCAAACGGGGCTCTCCGCTTCATCCATCCCCTGACTCCATACTAGCACCAACGGGCTGCTAAAGCGTTTCGCAGAAAACACCAAGGAACCTGTTTCTCACTCCAAGCACAAAGCGTGCGCAGCACGAGTCTTGGCACAGCAAAACACTTCCCTTGACATGCCCTTTGCAGCCTCACTCCAAACGGGGCTCTCCGCTTCATCCATCCCCTGACTCCATACTAGCACCAACGGGCTGCTAAAGCGTTTCGCAGAAAACACCAAGGAACCTGTTTCTCACTCCAAGCACAAAGCGTGCGCAGCACGAGTCTTGGCACAGCAAAACACTTCCTTTGGCATGCCCTTTGCAGCCTCACTGCAAACGGGGCTCTCCGCTTCATCCATCCCCTGACTCCATACTAGCACCAACGGGCTGCTAAAGCGTTTCGCAGAAAACACCAAGGAACCTGTTTCTCACTCCAAGCACAAAGCGTGCGCAGCACGAGTCTTGGCACAGCAAAACACTTCCCTTGACATGCCCTTTGCAGCCTCACTCCAAACGGGGCTCTCCGCTTCATCCATCCCCTAACTCCATACTAGCACCAACGGCCAGCTAAAGTGTTTCGCAGAAAACACCAAGGAACCTGTTTCTCACTCCAACCACAAAGCGTGCGCAGCAAGAGTCTTGGCACAGCAGAACACTTCTTTTGGCATGCCCTTTGCAGCCTCACTCCAAACGGGGCTCTCCGCTTCATCCATCCCCTAACTCCATACTAGCACCAACATGCTGCTAAAGCGTTTCGCAGAAAACACCAAGGAACCTGTTTCTCACTCCAAGCACAAAGCGTGCGCAGCACGAGTCTTGGCACAGCAAAACACTTCCTTTGGCATGCCCTTTGCAGCCTCACTCCAAACGGGGCTCTCCGCTTCATCCATCCCCTGACTCCATACTAGCACCAACGGGCTGCTAAAGCGTTTCGCAGAAAACACCAAGGAACCTGTTTCTCACTCCAAGCACAAAGCGTGCGCAGCACGAGTCTTGGCACAGCAAAACACTTCCTTTGGCATGCCCTTTGCAGCCTCACTCCAAACGGGGCTCTCCGCTTCATCCATCCCCTGACTCCATACTAGCACCAACGGGCTGCTAAAGCGTTTCGCAGAAAACACCAAGGAACCTGTTTCTCACTCCAAGCACAAAGCGTGCGCAGCACGAGTCTTGGCACAGCAAAACACTTCCTTTGGCATGCCCTTTGCAGCCTCACTCCAAACGGGGCTCTCCGCTTCATCCATCCCCTGACTCCATACTAGCACCAACGGGCTGCTAAAGCGTTTCGCAGAAAACACCAAGGAACCTGTTTCTCACTCCAAGCACAAAGCGTGCGCAGCACGAGTCTTGGCACAGCAAAACACTTCCTTTGGCATGCCCTTTGCAGCTTCACTCCAAACGGGGCTCTCCGCTTCATCCATCCCCTGACTCCATACTAGCACCAACGGGCTGCTAAAGCGTTTCGCAGAAAACACCAAGGAAGCTGTTTCTCACTCCAAGCACAAAGCGTGCGCAGCACGAGTCTTGGCACAGCAAAACACTTCCTTTGGCATGCCCTTTGCAGCCTCACTCCAAACGGGGCTCTCCGCTTCATCCATCCCCTGACTCCATACTAGCACCAACGGGCTGCTAAAGCGTTTCGGAGAAAACACCAAGGAACCTGTTTCTCACTCCAAGCACAAAGCGTGCGCAGCACGAGTCTTGGCACAGCAAAACACTTCCTTTGGCATGCCCTTTGCAGCCTCACTGCAAACGGGGCTCTCCGCTTCATCCATCCCCTGACTCCATACTAGCACCAACGGGCTGCTAAAGCGTTTCGCAGAAAACACCAAGGAACCTGTTTCTCACTCCAAGCACAAAGCGTGCGCAGCACGAGTCTTGGCACAGCAAAACACTTCCCTTGACATGCCCTTTGCAGCCTCACTCCAAACGGGGCTCTCCGCTTCATCCATCCCCTAACTCCATACTAGCACCAACGGCCAGCTAAAGTGTTTCGCAGAAAACACCAAGGAACCTGTTTCTCACTCCAACCACAAAGCGTGCGCAGCAAGAGTCTTGGCACAGCAGAACACTTCTTTTGGCATGCCCTTTGCAGCCTCACTCCAAACGGGGCTCTCCGCTTCATCCATCCCCTAACTCCATACTAGCACCAACATGCTGCTAAAGCGTTTCGCAGAAAACACCAAGGAACCTGTTTCTCACTCAAACCACAAAGCGTGCCCAGCACGAGTCTTGGCACAGCAGAACACTTCCCTTGGCATGCCCTTTGCAGCCTCACTCCAAACGGGGCTCTCCGCTTCATCCATCCCCTGACTCCAACTAGCACCAACGGGCTGCTAAAGCGTTTCGCAGAAAACACCAAGGAACCTGTTTCTCACTCCAAGCACAAAGCGTGCGCAGCACGAGTCTTGGCACAGCAAAACACTTCCTTTGGCATGCCCTTTGCAGCTTCACTCCAAACGGGGCTCTCCGCTTCATCCATCCCCTGACTCCATACTAGCACCAACGGGCTGCTAAAGCGTTTCGCAGAAAACACCAAGGAAGCTGTTTCTCACTCCAAGCACAAAGCGTGCGCAGCACGAGTCTTGGCACAGCAAAACACTTCCTTTGGCATGCCCTTTGCAGCTTCACTCCAAACGGGGCTCTCCGCTTCATCCATCCCCTGACTCCATACTAGCACCAACGGCTGCTAAAGCGTTTCGCAGAAAACACCAAGGAAGCTGTTTCTCACTCCAAGCACAAAGCGTGCGCAGCACGAGTCTTGGCACAGCAAAACACTTCCTTTGGCATGCCCTTTGCAGCCTCACTCCAAACGGGGCTCTCCGCTTCATCCATCCCCTGACTCCATACTAGCACCAACGGCTGCTAAAGCGTTTCGGAGAAAACACCAAGGAACCTGTTTCTCACTCCAAGCACAAAGCGTGCGCAGCACGAGTCTTGGCACAGCAAAACACTTCCTTTGGCATGCCCTTTGCAGCCTCACTGCAAACGGGGCTCTCCGCTTCATCCATCCCCTGACTCCATACTAGCACCAACGGGCTGCTAAAGCGTTTCGCAGAAAACACCAAGGAACCTGTTTCTCACTCCAAGCACAAAGCGTGCGCAGCACGAGTCTTGGCACAGCAAAACACTTCCCTTGACATGCCCTTTGCAGCCTCACTCCAACGGGGCTCTCCGCTTCATCCATCCCCTAACTCCATACTAGCACCAACGGCCAGCTAAAGTGTTTCGCAGAAAACACCAAGGAACCTGTTTCTCACTCCAACCACAAAGCGTGCGCAGCACGAGTCTTGGCACAGCAGAACACTTCTTTTGGCATGCCCTTTGCAGCCTCACTCCAAACGGGGCTCTCCGCTTCATCCATCCCCTAACTCCATACTAGCACCAACATGCTGCTAAAGCGTTTCGCAGAAAACACCAAGGAACCTGTTTCTCACTCAAACCACAAAGCGTGCCCAGCACGAGTCTTGGCACAGCAGAACACTTCCCTTGGCATGCCCTTTGCAGCCTCACTCCAAACGGGGCTCTCCGCTTCATCCATCCCCTGACTCCATACTAGCACCAACGGGCTGCTAAAGCGTTTCGCAGAAAAACACCAAGGAACCTGTTTCTCACTCCAAGCACAAAGCGTGCGCAGCACGAGTCTTGGCACAGCAAAACACTTCCTTTGGCATGCCCTTTGCAGCTTCACTCCAAACGGGGCTCTCCGCTTCATCCATCCCCTGACTCCATACTAGCACCAACGGGCTGCTAAAGCGTTTCGCAGAAAACACCAAGGAAGCTGTTTCTCACTCCAAGCACAAAGCGTGCGCAGCACGAGTCTTGGCACAGCAAAACACTTCCTTTGGCATGCCCTTTGCAGCTTCACTCCAAACGGGGCTCTCCGCTTCATCCATCCCCTGACTCCATACTAGCACCAACGGGCTGCTAAAGCGTTTCGCAGAAAACACCAAGGAAGCTGTTTCTCACTCCAAGCACAAAGCGTGCGCAGCACGAGTCTTGGCACAGCAAAACACTTCCTTTGGCATGCCCTTTGCAGCCTCACTCCAAACGGGGCTCTCCGCTTCATCCATCCCCTGACTCCATACTAGCACCAACGGGCTGCTAAAGCGTTTCGGAGAAAACACCAAGGAACCTGTTTCTCACTCCAAGCACAAAGCGTGCGCAGCACGAGTCTTGGCACAGCAAAACACTTCCTTTGGCATGCCCTTTGCAGCCTCACTGCAAACGGGGCTCTCCGCTTCATCCATCCCCTGACTCCATACTAGCACCAACGGGCTGCTAAAGCGTTTCGCAGAAAACACCAAGGAACCTGTTTCTCACTCCAAGCACAAAGCGTGCGCAGCACGAGTCTTGGCACAGCAAAACACTTCCCTTGACATGCCCTTTGCAGCCTCACTCCAAACGGGGCTCTCCGCTTCATCCATCCCCTAACTCCATACTAGCACCAACGGGCCAGCTAAAGTGTTTCGCAGAAAACACCAAGGAACCTGTTTCTCACTCCAACCACAAAGCGTGCGCAGCAAGAGTCTTGGCACAGCAGAACACTTCTTTTGGCATGCCCTTTGCAGCCTCACTCCAAACGGGGCTCTCCGCTTCATCCATCCCCTAACTCCATACTAGCACCAACATGCTGCTAAAGCGTTTCGCAGAAAACACCAAGGAACCTGTTTCTCACTCCAACCACAAAGCGTGCGCAGCACGAGTCTTGGCACAGCAGAACACTTCCCTTGGCATGCCCTTTGCAGCCTCACTCCAAACGGGGCTCTCCGCTTCATCCATCCCCTGACTCCATACTAGCACCAACGGGCTGCTAAAGCGTTTCGCAGAAAACACCAAGGAACCTGTTTCTCACTCCAAGCACAAAGCGTGCGCAGCACGAGTCTTGGCACAGCAAACACTTCCTTTGGCATGCCCTTTGCAGCTTCACTCCAAACGGGGCTCTCCGCTTCATCCATCCCCTGACTCCATACTAGCACCAACGGGCTGCTAAAGCGTTTCGCAGAAAACACCAAGGAAGCTGTTTCTCACTCCAAGCACAAAGCGTGCGCAGCACGAGTCTTGGCACAGCAAAACACTTCCTTTGGCATGCCCTTTGCAGCCTCACTCCAAACGGGGCTCTCCGCTTCATCCATCCCCTGACTCCATACTAGCACCAACGGGCTGCTAAAGCGTTTCGGAGAAAACACCAAGGAACCTGTTTCTCACTCCAAGCACAAAGCGTGCGCAGCACGAGTCTTGGCACAGCAAAACACTTCCTTTGCATGCCCTTTGCAGCCTCACTGCAAACGGGGCTCTCCGCTTCATCCATCCCCTGACTCCATACTAGCACCAACGGGCTGCTAAAGCGTTTCGCAGAAAACACCAAGGAACCTGTTTCTCACTCCAAGCACAAAGCGTGCGCAGCACGAGTCTTGGCACAGCAAAACACTTCCTTTGGCATGCCCTTTGCAGCCTCACTCCAAACGGGGCTCTCCGCTTCATCCATCCCCTGACTCCATACTAGCACCAACGGGCTGCTAAAGCGTTTCGCAGAAAACACCAAGGAAGCTGTTTCTCACTCCAAGCACAAAGCGTGCGCAGCACGAGTCTTGGCACAGCAAAACACTTCCTTTGGCATGCCCTTTGCAGCCTCACTCCAAACGGGGCTCTCCGCTTCATCCATCCCCTGACTCCATACTAGCACCAACATGCTGCTAAAGCGTTTCGCAGAAAACACCAAGGAACCTGTTTCTCACTCAAACCACAAAGCGTGCCCAGCACGAGTCTTGGCACAGCAGAACACTTCCCTTGGCATGCCCTTTGCAGCCTCACTCCAAACGGGGCTCTCCGCTTCATCCATCCCCTGACTCCATACTAGCACCAACGGGCTGCTAAAGCGTTTCGCAGAAAACACCAAGGAACCTGTTTCTCACTCCAAGCACAAAGCGTGCGCAGCACGAGTCTTGGCACAGCAAAACACTTCCTTTGGCATGCCCTTTGCAGCTTCACTCCAAACGGGGCTCTCCGCTTCATCCATCCCCTGACTCCATACTAGCACCAACGGGCTGCTAAAGCGTTTCGCAGAAAGCACCAAGGAAGCTGTTTCTCACTCCAAGCACAAAGCGTGCGCAGCACGAGTCTTGGCACAGCAAAACACTTCCTTTGGCATGCCCTTTGCAGCCTCACTCCAAACGGGGCTCTCCGCTTCATCCATCCCCTGACTCCATACTAGCACCAACGGGCTGCTAAAGCGTTTCGGAGAAAACACCAAGGAACCTGTTTCTCACTCCAAGCACAAAGCGTGCGCAGCACGAGTCTTGGCACAGCAAAACACTTCCTTTGGCATGCCCTTTGCAGCCTCACTGCAAACGGGGCTCTCCGCTTCATCCATCCCCTGACTCCATACTAGCACCAACGGGCTGCTAAAGCGTTTCGCAGAAAACACCAAGGAACCTGTTTCTCACTCCAAGCACAAAGCGTGCGCAGCACGAGTCTTGGCACAGCAAAACACTTCCTTTGGCATGCCCTTTGCAGCCTCACTCCAAACGGGGCTCTCCGCTTCATCCATCCCCTGACTCCATACTAGCACCAACGGGCTGCTAAAGCGTTTCGCAGAAAACACCAAGGAACCTGTTTCTCACTCCAAGCACAAAGCGTGCGCAGCACGAGTCTTGGCACAGCAAAACACTTCCTTTGGCATGCCCTTTGCAGCCTCACTCCAAACGGGGCTCTCCGCTTCATCCATCCCCTGACTCCATACTAGCACCAACGGGCTGCTAAAGCGTTTCGCAGAAAACACCAAGGAACCTGTTTCTCACTCCAAGCACAAAGCGTGCGCAGCACGAGTCTTGGCACAGCAAAACACTTCCCTTGACATGCCCTTTGCAGCCTCACTCCAAACGGGGCTCTCCGCTTCATCCATCCCCTAACTCCATACTAGCACCAACGGCCAGCTAAAGTGTTTCGCAGAAAACACCAAGGAACCTGTTTCTCACTCCAACCACAAAGCGTGCGCAGCAAGAGTCTTGGCACAGCAGAACACTTCTTTTGGCATGCCCTTTGCAGCCTCACTCCAAACGGGGCTCTCCGCTTCATCCATCCCCTAACTCCATACTAGCACCAACATGCTGCTAAAGCGTTTCGCAGAAAACACCAAGGAACCTGTTTCTCACTCAAACCACAAAGCGTGCCCAGCACGAGTCTTGGCACAGCAGAACACTTCCCTTGGCATGCCCTTTGCAGCCTCACTCCAAACGGGGCTCTCCGCTTCATCCATCCCCTGACTCCATACTAGCACCAACGGGCTGCTAAAGCGTTTCGCAGAAAACACCAAGGAAGCTGTTTCTCACTCCAAGCACAAAGCGTGCGCAGCACGAGTCTTGGCACAGCAAAACACTTCCTTTGGCATGCCCTTTGCAGCCTCACTCCAAACGGGGCTCTCCGCTTCATCCATCCCCTGACTCCATACTAGCACCAACGGGCTGCTAAAGCGTTTCGGAGAAAACACCAAGGAACCTGTTTCTCACTCCAAGCACAAAGCGTGCGCAGCACGAGTCTTGGCACAGCAAAACACTTCCTTTGGCATGCCCTTTGCAGCCTCACTGCAAACGGGGCTCTCCGCTTCATCCATCCCCTGACTCCATACTAGCACCAACGGGCTGCTAAAGCGTTTCGCAGAAAACACCAAGGAACCTGTTTCTCACTCCAAGCACAAAGCGTGCGCAGCACGAGTCTTGGCACAGCAAAACACTTCCTTTGGCATGCCCTTTGCAGCCTCACTCCAAACGGGGCTCTCCGCTTCATCCATCCCCTGACTCCATACTAGCACCAACGGGCTGCTAAAGCGTTTCGCAGAAAACACCAAGGAACCTGTTTCTCACTCCAAGCACAAAGCGTGCGCAGCACGAGTCTTGGCACAGCAAAACACTTCCTTTGGCATGCCCTTTGCAGCCTCACTCCAAACGGGGCTCTCCGCTTCATCCATCCCCTGACTCCATACTAGCACCAACGGGCTGCTAAAGCGTTTCGCAGAAAACACCAAGGAACCTGTTTCTCACTCCAAGCACAAAGCGTGCGCAGCACGAGTCTTGGCACAGCAAAACACTTCCCTTGACATGCCCTTTGCAGCCTCACTCCAAACGGGGCTCTCCGCTTCATCCATCCCCTAACTCCATACTAGCACCAACGGCCAGCTAAAGTGTTTCGCAGAAAACACCAAGGAACCTGTTTCTCACTCCAACCACAAAGCGTGCGCAGCAAGAGTCTTGGCACAGCAGAACACTTCTTTTGGCATGCCCTTTGCAGCCTCACTCCAAACGGGGCTCTCCGCTTCATCCATCCCCTAACTCCATACTAGCACCAACATGCTGCTAAAGCGTTTCGCAGAAACACCAAGGAACCTGTTTCTCACTCAAACCACAAAGCGTGCCCAGCACGAGTCTTGGCACAGCAGAACACTTCCCTTGGCATGCCCTTTGCAGCCTCACTCCAAACGGGGCTCTCCGCTTCATCCATCCCCTGACTCCATACTAGCACCAACGGGCTGCTAAAGCGTTTCGCAGAAAACACCAAGGAACCTGTTTCTCACTCCAAGCACAAAGCGTGCGCAGCACGAGTCTTGGCACAGCAAAACACTTCCTTTGGCATGCCCTTTGCAGCTTCACTCCAAACGGGGCTCTCCGCTTCATCCATCCCCTGACTCCATACTAGCACCAACGGGCTGCTAAAGCGTTTCGCAGAAAACACCAAGGAAGCTGTTTCTCACTCCAAGCACAAAGCGTGCGCAGCACGAGGTCTTGGCACAGCAAAACACTTCCTTTGGCATGCCCTTTGCAGCCTCACTCCAAACGGGGCTCTCCGCTTCATCCATCCCCTGACTCCATACTAGCACCAACGGGCTGCTAAAGCGTTTCGGAGAAAACACCAAGGAACCTGTTTCTCACTCCAAGCACAAAGCGGTGCGCAGCACGAGTCTTGGCACAGCAAAACACTTCCTTTGGCATGCCCTTTGCAGCCTCACTGCAAACGGGGCTCTCCGCTTCATCCATCCCCTGACTCCATACTAGCACCAACGGGCTGCTAAAGCGTTTCGCAGAAAACACCAAGGAACCTGTTTCTCACTCCAAGCACAAAGCGTGCGCAGCACGAGTCTTGGCACAGCAAAACACTTCCTTTGGCATGCCCTTTGCAGCCTCACTCCAAACGGGGCTCTCCGCTTCATCCATCCCCTGACTCCATACTAGCACCAACGGGCTGCTAAAGCGTTTCGCAGAAAACACCAAGGAACCTGTTTCTCACTCCAAGCACAAAGCGTGCGCAGCACGAGTCTTGGCACAGCAAAACACTTCCTTTGGCATGCCCTTTGCAGCCTCACTCCAAACGGGGCTCTCCGCTTCATCCATCCCCTGACTCCATACTAGCACCAACGGGCTGCTAAAGCGTTTCGCAGAAAACACCAAGGAAGCTGTTTCTCACTCCAAGCACAAAGCGTGCGCAGCACGAGTCTTGGCACAGCAAAACACTTCCTTTGGCATGCCCTTTGCAGCCTCACTCCAAACGGGGCTCTCCGCTTCATCCATCCCCTGACTCCATACTAGCACCAACGGGCTGCTAAAGCGTTTCGGAGAAAACACCAAGGGAACCTGTTTCTCACTCCAAGCACAAAGCGTGCGCAGCACGAGTCTTGGCACAGCAAAACACTTCCTTTGGCATGCCCTTTGCAGCCTCACTGCAAACGGGGCTCTCCGCTTCATCCATCCCCTGACTCCATACTAGCACCAACGGGCTGCTAAAGCGTTTCGCAGAAAACACCAAGGAACCTGTTTCTCACTCCAAGCACAAAGCGTGCGCAGCACGAGTCTTGGCACAGCAAAACACTTCCCTTGACATGCCCTTTGCAGCCTCACTCCAAACGGGGCTCTCCGCTTCATCCATCCCCTAACTCCATACTAGCACCAACGGCCAGCTAAAGTGTTTCGCAGAAAACACCAAGGAACCTGTTTCTCACTCCAACCACAAAGCGTGCGCAGCAAGAGTCTTGGCACAGCAGAACACTTCTTTTGGCATGCCCTTTGCAGCCTCACTCCAAACGGGGGCTCTCCGCTTCATCCATCCCCTAACTCCATACTAGCACCAACATGCTGCTAAAGCGTTTCGCAGAAAACACCAAGGAACCTGTTTCTCACTCAAACCACAAAGCGTGCCCAGCACGAGTCTTGGCACAGCAGAACACTTCCCCTTGGCATGCCCTTTGCAGCCTCACTCCAAACGGGGCTCTCCGCTTCATCCATCCCCTGACTCCATACTAGCACCAACGGGCTGCTAAAGCGTTCGCAGAAAACACCAAGGAACCTGTTTCTCACTCCAAGCACAAAGCGTGCGCAGCACGAGTCTTGGCACAGCAAAACACTTCCTTTGGCATGCCCTTTGCAGCTTCACTCCAAACGGGGCTCTCCGCTTCATCCATCCCCTGACTCCATACTAGCACCAACGGGCTGCTAAAGCGTTTCGCAGAAAACACCAAGGAACCTGTTTCTCACTCCAAGCACAAAGCGTGCGCAGCACGAGTCTTGGCACAGCAAAACACTTCCTTTGGCATGCCCTTTGCAGCCTCACTCCAAACGGGGCTCTCCGCTTCATCCATCCCCTGACTCCATACTAGCACCAACGGGCTGCTAAAGCGTTTCGGAGAAAACACCAAGGAACCTGTTTCTCACTCCAAGCACAAAGCGTGCGCAGCACGAGTCTTGGCACAGCAAAACACTTCCTTTGGCATGCCCTTTGCAGCCTCACTGCAAACGGGGCTCTCCGCTTCATCCATCCCCTGACTCCATACTAGCACCAACGGGCTGCTAAAGCGTTTCGCAGAAAACACCAAGGAACCTGTTTCTCACTCCAAGCACAAAGCGTGCGCAGCACGAGTCTTGGCACAGCAAAACACTTCCTTTGGCATGCCCTTTGCAGCCTCACTGCAAACGGGGCTCTCCGCTTCATCCATCCCCTGACTCCATACTAGCACCAACGGGCTGCTAAAGCGTTTCGCAGAAAACACCAAGGAACCTGTTTCTCACTCCAAGCACAAAGCGTGCGCAGCACGAGTCTTGGCACAGCAAAACACTTCCCTTGGCATGCCCTTTGCAGCCTCACTCCAAACGGGGCTCTCCGCTTCATCCATCCCCTGACTCCATACTAGCACCAACGGGCTGCTAAAGCGTTTCGCAGAAAACACCAAGGAACCTGTTTCTCACTCCAAGCACAAAGCGTGCGCAGCACGAGTCTTGGCACAGCAAAACACTTCCTTTGGCATGCCCTTTGCAGCCTCACTCCAAACGGGGCTCTCCGCTTCATCCATCCCCTGACTCCATACTAGCACCAACGGGCTGCTAAAGCGTTTCGCAGAAAACACCAAGGAACCTGTTTCTCACTCCAAGCACAAAGCGTGCGCAGCACGAGTCTTGGCACAGCAAAACACTTCCTTTGGCATGCCCTTTGCAGCCTCACTCCAAACGGGGCTCTCCGCTTCATCCATCCCCTGACTCCATACTAGCAGCCCGTTGGTGCTAGTATGGAGTCAGGGGATGGATGAAGCGGAGAGCCCCGTTTGGAGTGAGGCTGCAAAGGGCATGCCAAAGGAAGTGTTTTGCTGTGCCAAGACTCGTGCTGCGCACGCTTTGTGCTTGGAGTGAGAAACAGGTTCCTTGGTGTTTTCTGCGAAACGCTTTAGCAGCCCGTTGGTGCTAGTATGGAGTCAGGGGATGGATGAAGCGGAGAGCCCCGTTTGGAGTGAGGCTGCAAAGGGCATGCCAAAGGAAGTGTTTTGCTGTGCCAAGACTCGTGCTGCGCACGCTTTGTGCTTGGAGTGAGAAACAGGTTCCTTGGTGTTTTCTGCGAAACGCTTTAGCAGCCCGTTGGTGCTAGTATGGAGTCAGGGGATGGATGAAGCGGAGAGCCCCGTTTGGAGTGAGGCTGCAAAGGGCATGCCAAGGGAAGTGTTTTGCTGTGCCAAGACTCGTGCTGCGCACGCTTTGTGCTTGGAGTGAGAAACAGGTTCCTTGGTGTTTTCTGCGAAACGCTTTAGCAGCCCGTTGGTGCTAGTATGGAGTCAGGGGATGGATGAAGCGGAGAGCCCCGTTTGCAGTGAGGCTGCAAAGGGCATGCCAAAGGAAGTGTTTTGCTGTGCCAAGACTCGTGCTGCGCACGCTTTGTGCTTGGAGTGAGAAACAGGTTCCTTGGTGTTTTCTGCGAAACGCTTTAGCAGCCCGTTGGTGCTAGTATGGAGTCAGGGGGATGGATGAAGCGGAGAGCCCCGTTTGCAGTGAGGCTGCAAAGGGCATGCCAAAGGAAGTGTTTTGCTGTGCCAAGACTCGTGCTGCGCACGCTTTGTGCTTGGAGTGAGAAACAGGTTCCTTGGTGTTTTCTCCGAAACGCTTTAGCAGCCCGTTGGTGCTAGTATGGAGTCAGGGGATGGATGAAGCGGAGAGCCCCGTTTGGAGTGAGGCTGCAAAGGGCATGCCAAAGGAAGTGTTTTGCTGTGCCAAGACTCGTGCTGCGCACGCTTTGTGCTTGGAGTGAGAAACAGGTTCCTTGGTGTTTTCTGCGAAACGCTTTAGCAGCCGTTGGTGCTAGTATGGAGTCAGGGGATGGATGAAGCGGAGAGCCCCGTTTGGAGTGAAGCTGCAAAGGGCATGCCAAAGGAAGTGTTTTGCTGTGCCAAGACTCGTGCTGCGCACGCTTTGTGCTTGGAGTGAGAAACAGGTTCCTTGGTGTTTTCTGCGAAACGCTTTAGCAGCCCGTTGGTGCTAGTATGGAGTCAGGGGATGGATGAAGCGGAGAGCCCCGTTTGGAGTGAGGCTGCAAAGGGCATGCCAAGGGAAGTGTTCTGCTGTGCCAAGACTCGTGCTGGGCACGCTTTGTGGTTTGAGTGAGAAACAGGTTCCTTGGTGTTTTCTGCGAAACGCTTTAGCAGCATGTTGGTGCTAGTATGGAGTTAGGGGATGGATGAAGCGGAGAGCCCCGTTTGGAGTGAGGCTGCAAAGGGCATGCCAAAAGAAGTGTTCTGCTGTGCCAAGACTCTTGCTGCGCACGCTTTGTGGTTGGAGTGAGAAACAGGTTCCTTGGTGTTTTCTGCGAAACACTTTAGCTGGCCGTTGGTGCTAGTATGGAGTTAGGGGATGGATGAAGCGGAGAGCCCGTTTGGAGTGAGGCTGCAAAGGGCATGTCAAGGGAAGTGTTTTGCTGTGCCAAGACTCGTGCTGCGCACGCTTTGTGCTTGGAGTGAGAAACAGGTTCCTTGGTGTTTTCTGCGAAACGCTTTAGCAGCCCGTTGGTGCTAGTATGGAGTCAGGGGATGGATGAAGCGGAGAGCCCCGTTTGCAGTGAGGCTGCAAAGGGCATGCCAAAGGAAGTGTTTTGCTGTGCCAAGACTCGTGCTGCGCACGCTTTGTGCTTGGAGTGAGAAACAGGTTCCTTGGTGTTTTCTCCGAAACCGCTTTAGCAGCCCGTTGGTGCTAGTATGGAGTCAGGGGATGGATGAAGCGGAGAGCCCCGTTTGGAGTGAGGCTGCAAAGGGCATGCCAAAGGAAGTGTTTTGCTGTGCCAAGACTCGTGCTGCGCACGCTTTGTGCTTGGAGTGAGAAACAGCTTCCTTGGTGTTTTCTGCGAAACGCTTTAGCAGCCCGTTGGTGCTAGTATGGAGTCAGGGATGGATGAAGCGGAGAGCCCCGTTTGGAGTGAGGCTGCAAAGGGCATGCCAAAGGAAGTGTTTTGCTGTGCCAAGACTCGTGCTGCGCACGCTTTGTGCTTGGAGTGAGAAACAGGTTCCTTGGTGTTTTCTGCGAAACGCTTTAGCAGCCCGTTGGTGCTAGTATGGAGTCAGGGGATGGATGAAGCGGAGAGCCCCGTTTGGAGTGAGGCTGCAAAGGGCATGCCAAAGGAAGTGTTTTGCTGTGCCAAGACTCGTGCTGCGCACGCTTTGTGCTTGGAGTGAGAAACAGGTTCCTTGGTGTTTTCTGCGAAACGCTTTAGCAGCCCGTTGGTGCTAGTATGGAGTCAGGGGATGGATGAAGCGGAGAGCCCCGTTTGCAGTGAGGCTGCAAAGGGCATGCCAAAGGAAGTGTTTTGCTGTGCCAAGACTCGTGCTGCGCACGCTTTGTGCTTGGAGTGAGAAACAGGTTCCTTGGTGTTTTTCTCCGAAACGCTTTAGCAGCCCGTTGGTGCTAGTATGGAGTCAGGGGATGGATGAAGCGGAGAGCCCCGTTTGGAGTGAGGCTGCTAAGGGCATGCCAAAGGAAGTGTTTTGCTGTGCCAAGACTCGTGCTGCGCACGCTTTGTGCTTGGAGTGAGAAACAGCTTCCTTGGTGTTTTCTGCGAAACGCTTTAGCAGCCCGTTGGTGCTAGTATGGAGTCAGGGGATGGATGAAGCGGAGAGCCCCGTTTGGAGTGAAGCTGCAAAGGGCATGCCAAAGGAAGTGTTTTGCTGTGCCAAGACTCGTGCTGCGCACGCTTTGTGCTTGGAGTGAGAAACAGGTTCCTTGGTGTTTTCTGCGAAACGCTTTAGCAGCCCGTTGGTGCTAGTATGGAGTCAGGGGATGGATGAAGCGGAGAGCCCCGTTTGGAGTGAGGCTGCAAAGGGCATGCCAAGGGAAGTGTTCTGCTGTGCCAAGACTCGTGCTGGGCACGCTTTGTGGTTTGAGTGAGAAACAGGTTCCTTGGTGTTTTCTGCGAAACGCTTTAGCAGCATGTTGGTGCTAGTATGGAGTTAGGGGGATGGATGAAGCGGAGAGCCCCGTTTGGAGTGAGGCTGCAAAGGGCATGCCAAAAGAAGTGTTCTGCTGTGCCAAGACTCTTGCTGCGCACGCTTTGTGGTTGGAGTGAGAAACAGGTTCCTTGGTGTTTTCTGCGAAACACTTTAGCTGGCCGTTGGTGCTAGTATGGAGTTAGGGGATGGATGAAGCGGAGAGCCCCGTTTGGAGTGAGGCTGCAAAGGGCATGTCAAGGAAGTGTTTTGCTGTGCCAAGACTCGTGCTGCGCACGCTTTGTGCTTGGAGTGAGAAACAGGTTCCTTGGTGTTTTCTGCGAAACGCTTTAGCAGCCCGTTGGTGCTAGTATGGAGTCAGGGGATGGATGAAGCGGAGAGCCCCGTTTGGAGTGAGGCTGCAAAGGGCATGCCAAAGGAAGTGTTTTGCTGTGCCAAGACTCGTGCTGCGCACGCTTTGTGCTTGGAGTGAGAAACAGGTTCCTTGGTGTTTTCTGCGAAACGCTTTAGCAGCCCGTTGGTGCTAGTATGGAGTCAGGGGATGGATGAAGCGGAGAGCCCCGTTTGGAGTGAGGCTGCAAAGGGCATGCCAAAGGAAGTGTTTTGCTGTGCCAAGACTCGTGCTGCGCACTGCTTTGTGCTTGGAGTGAGAAACAGGTTCCTTGGTGTTTTCTGCGAAACGCTTTAGCAGCCCGTTGGTGCTAGTATGGAGTCAGGGGATGGATGAAGCGGAGAGCCCCGTTTGCAGTGAGGCTGCAAAGGGCATGCCAAAGGAAGTGTTTTGCTGTGCCAAGACTCGTGCTGCGCACGCTTTGTGCTTGGAGTGAGAAACAGGTTCCTTGGTGTTTTCTCCGAAACGCTTTAGCAGCCCGTTGGGTGCTAGTATGGAGTCAGGGGATGGATGAAGCGGAGAGCCCCGTTTGGAGTGAGGCTGCAAAGGGCATGCCAAAGGAAGTGTTTTGCTGTGCCAAGACTCGTGCTGCGCACGCTTTGTGCTTGGAGTGAGAAACAGCTTCCTTGGTGTTTTCTGCGAAACGCTTTAGCAGCCCGTTGGTGCTAGTATGGAGTCAGGGGATGGATGAAGCGGAGAGCCCCGTTTGGAGTGAGGCTGCAAAGGGCATGCCAAGGGAAGTGTTCTGCTGTGCCAAGACTCGTGCTGGGCACGCTTTGTGGTTTGAGTGAGAAACAGGTTCCTTGGTGTTTTCTGCGAAACGCTTTAGCAGCATGTTGGTGCTAGTATGGAGTTAGGGGATGGATGAAGCGGAGAGCCCCGTTTGGAGTGAGGCTGCAAAGGGCATGCCAAAAGAAGTGTTCTGCTGTGCCAAGACTCTTGCTGCGCACGCTTTGTGGTTGGAGTGAGAAACAGGTTCCTTGGTGTTTTCTGCGAAACACTTTAGCTGGCCGTTGGTGCTAGTATGGAGTTAGGGGATGGATGAAGCGGAGAGCCCCGTTTGGAGTGAGGCTGCAAAGGGCATGTCAAGGGAAGTGTTTTGCTGTGCCAAGACTCGTGCTGCGCACGCTTTGTGCTTGGAGTGAGAAACAGGTTCCTTGGTGTTTTCTGCGAAACGCTTTAGCAGCCCGTTGGTGCTAGTATGGAGTCAGGGGATGGATGAAGCGGAGAGCCCCGTTTGGAGTGAGGCTGCAAAGGGCATGCCAAAGGAAGTGTTTTGCTGTGCCAAGACTCGTGCTGCGCACGCTTTGTGCTTGGAGTGAGAAACAGGTTCCTTGGTGTTTTCTGCGAAACGCTTTAGCAGCCCGTTGGTGCTAGTATGGAGTCAGGGGATGGATGAAGCGGAGAGCCCCGTTTGGAGTGAGGCTGCAAAGGGCATGCCAAAGGAAGTGTTTTGCTGTGCCAAGACTCGTGCTGCGCACGCTTTGTGCTTGGAGTGAGAAACAGGTTCCTTGGTGTTTTCTGCGAAACGCTTTAGCAGCCCGTTGGTGCTAGTATGGAGTCAGGGGATGGATGAAGCGGAGAGCCCCGTTTGCAGTGAGGCTGCAAAGGGCATGCCAAAGGAAGTGTTTTGCTGTGCCAAGACTCGTGCTGCGCACGCTTTGTGCTTGGAGTGAGAAACAGGTTCCTTGGTGTTTTCTCCGAAACGCTTTAGCAGCCCGTTGGTGCTAGTATGGAGTCAGGGGATGGATGAAGCGGAGAGCCCCGTTTGGAGTGAGGCTGCAAAGGGCATGCCAAAGGAAGTGTTTTGCTGTGCCAAGACTCGTGCTGCGCACGCTTTGTGCTTGGAGTGAGAAACAGCTTCTTGGTGCTTTCTGCGAAACGCTTTAGCAGCCCGTTGGTGCTAGTATGGAGTCAGGGGATGGATGAAGCGGAGAGCCCCGTTTGGAGTGAAGCTGCAAAGGGCATGCCAAAGGAAGTGTTTTGCTGTGCCAAGACTCGTGCTGCGCACGCTTTGTGCTTGGAGTGAGAAACAGGTTCCTTGGTGTTTTCTGCGAAACGCTTTAGCAGCCCGTTGGTGCTAGTATGGAGTCAGGGGATGGATGAAGCGGAGAGCCCCGTTTGGAGTGAGGCTGCAAAGGGCATGCCAAGGGAAGTGTTCTGCTGTGCCAAGACTCGTGCTGGGCACGCTTTGTGGTTTGAGTGAGAAACAGGTTCCTTGGTGTTTCTGCGAAACGCTTTAGCAGCATGTTGGTGCTAGTATGGAGTCAGGGGATGGATGAAGCGGAGAGCCCCGTTTGGAGTGAGGCTGCAAAGGGCATGCCAAAGGAAGTGTTTTGCTGTGCCAAGACTCGTGCTGCGCACGCTTTGTGCTTGGAGTGAGAAACAGCTTCCTTGGTGTTTTCTGCGAAACGCTTTAGCAGCCCGTTGGTGCTAGTATGGAGTCAGGGGATGGATGAAGCGGAGAGCCCCGTTTGGAGTGAGGCTGCAAAGGGCATGCCAAAGGAAGTGTTTTGCTGTGCCAAGACTCGTGCTGCGCACGCTTTGTGCTTGGAGTGAGAAACAGGTTCCTTGGTGTTTTCTGCGAAACGCTTTAGCAGCCCGTTGGTGCTAGTATGGAGTCAGGGGATGGATGAAGCGGAGAGCCCCGTTTGCAGTGAGGCTGCAAAGGGCATGCCAAAGGAAGTGTTTTGCTGTGCCAAGACTCGTGCTGCGCACGCTTTGTGCTTGGAGTGAGAAACAGGTTCCTTGGTGTTTTCTCCGAAACGCTTTAGCAGCCCGTTGGTGCTAGTATGGAGTCAGGGGATGGATGAAGCGGAGAGCCCCGTTTGGAGTGAGGCTGCAAAGGGCATGCCAAAGGAAGTGTTTTGCTGTGCCAAGACTCGTGCTGCGCACGCTTTGTGCTTGGAGTGAGAAACAGCTTCCTTGGTGTTTTCTGCGAAACGCTTTAGCAGCCCGTTGGTGCTAGTATGGAGTCAGGGGATGGATGAAGCGGAGAGCCCCGTTTGGAGTGAAGCTGCAAAGGGCATGCCAAAGGAAGTGTTTTTGCTGTGCCAAGACTCGTGCTGCGCACGCTTTGTGCTTGGAGTGAGAAACAGGTTCCTTGGTGTTTTCTGCGAAACGCTTTAGCAGCCCGTTGGTGCTAGTATGGAGTCAGGGGATGATGAAGCGGAGAGCCCCGTTTGGAGTGAGGCTGCAAAGGGCATGCCAAGGGAAGTGTTCTGCTGTGCCAAGACTCGTGCTGCGCACGCTTTGTGGTTGGAGTGAGAAACAGGTTCCTTGGTGTTTTCTGCGAAACGCTTTAGCAGCATGTTGGTGCTAGTATGGAGTTAGGGGATGGATGAAGCGGAGAGCCCCGTTTGGAGTGAGGCTGCAAAGGGCATGCCAAAAGAAGTGTTCTGCTGTGCCAAGACTCTTGCTGCGCACGCTTTGTGGTTGGAGTGAGAAACAGGTTCCTTGGTGTTTTCTGCGAAACACTTTAGCTGGCCGTTGGTGCTAGTATGGAGTTAGGGGATGGATGAAGCGGAGAGCCCCGTTTGGAGTGAGGCTGCAAAGGGCATGTCAAGGGAAGTGTTTTGCTGTGCCAAGACTCGTGCTGCGCACGCTTTGTGCTTGGAGTGAGAAACAGGTTCCTTGGTGTTTTCTGCGAAACGCTTTAGCAGCCCGTTGGTGCTAGTATGGAGTCAGGGGATGGATGAAGCGGAGAGCCCCGTTTGCAGTGAGGCTGCAAAGGGCATGCCAAAGGAAGTGTTTTGCTGTGCCAAGACTCGTGCTGCGCACGCTTTGTGCTTGGAGTGAGAAACAGGTTCCTTGGTGTTTTCTCCGAAACGCTTTAGCAGCCCGTTGGTGCTAGTATGGAGTCAGGGGATGGATGAAGCGGAGAGCCCCGTTTGGAGTGAGGCTGCAAAGGGCATGCCAAAGGAAGTGTTTTGCTGTGCCAAGACTCGTGCTGCGCACGCTTTGTGCTTGGAGTGAGAAACAGCTTCCTTGGTGTTTTCTGCGAAACGCTTTAGCAGCCCGTTGGTGCTAGTATGGAGTCAGGGGATGGATGAAGCGGAGAGCCCCGTTTGGAGTGAAGCTGCAAAGGGCATGCCAAAGGAAGTGTTTTGCTGTGCCAAGACTCGTGCTGCGCACGCTTTGTGCTTGGAGTGAGAAACAGCTTCCTTGGTGTTTTCTGCGAAACGCTTTAGCAGCCCGTTGGTGCTAGTATGGAGTCAGGGGATGGATGAAGCGGAGAGCCCCGTTTGGAGTGAAGCTGCAAAGGGCATGCCAAAGGAAGTGTTTTGCTGTGCCAAGACTCGTGCTGCGCACGCTTTGTGCTTGGAGTGAGAAACAGGTTCCTTGGTGTTTTCTGCGAAACGCTTTAGCAGCCCGTTGGTGCTAGTATGGAGTCAGGGGATGGATGAAGCGGAGAGCCCCGTTTGGAGTGAGGCTGCAAAGGGCATGCCAAGGGAAGTGTTCTGCTGTGCCAAGACTCGTGCTGGGCACGCTTTGTGGTTTGAGTGAGAAACAGGTTCCTTGGTGTTTTCTGCGAAACGCTTTAGCAGCATGTTGGTGCTAGTATGGAGTTAGGGGATGGATGAAGCGGAGAGCCCCGTTTGGAGTGAGGCTGCAAAGGGCATGCCAAAAGAAGTGTTCTGCTGTGCCAAGACTCGTGCTGCGCACGCTTTGTGGTTGGAGTGAGAAACAGGTTCCTTGGTGTTTTCTGCGAAACACTTTAGCTGGCCGTTGGTGCTAGTATGGAGTTAGGGGATGGATGAAGCGGAGAGCCCCGTTTGGAGTGAGGCTGCAAAGGGCATGTCAAGGGAAGTGTTTTGCTGTGCCAAGACTCGTGCTGCGCACGCTTTGTGCTTGGAGTGAGAAACAGGTTCCTTGGTGTTTTCTGCGAAACGCTTTAGCAGCCCGTTGGTGCTAGTATGGAGTCAGGGGATGGATGAAGCGGAGAGCCCCGTTTGCAGTGAGGCTGCAAAGGGCATGCCAAAGGAAGTGTTTTGCTGTGCCAAGACTCGTGCTGCGCACGCTTTGTGCTTGGAGTGAGAAACAGGTTCCTTGGTGTTTTCTCCGAAACGCTTTAGCAGCCCGTTGGTGCTAGTATGGAGTCAGGGGATGGATGAAGCGGAGAGCCCCGTTTGAGTGAGGCTGCAAAGGGCATGCCAAAGGAAGTGTTTTGCTGTGCCAAGACTCGTGCTGCGCACGCTTTGTGCTTGGAGTGAGAAACAGCTTCCTTGGTGTTTTCTGCGAAACGCTTTAGCAGCCCGTTGGTGCTAGTATGGAGTCAGGGGATGGATGAAGCGGAGAGCCCCGTTTGGAGTGAAGCTGCAAAGGGCATGCCAAAGGAAGTGTTTTGCTGTGCCAAGACTCGTGCTGCGCACGCTTTGTGCTTGGAGTGAGAAACAGCTTCCTTGGTGTTTTCTGCGAAACGCTTTAGCAGCCCGTTGGTGCTAGTATGGAGTCAGGGGATGGATGAAGCGGAGAGCCCCGTTTGGAGTGAAGCTGCAAAGGGCATGCCAAAGGAAGTGTTTTGCTGTGCCAAGACTCGTGCTGCGCACGCTTTGTGCTTGGAGTGAGAAACAGTTCCTTGGTGTTTTCTGCGAAACGCTTTAGCAGCCCGTTGGTGCTAGTATGGAGTCAGGGGATGGATGAAGCGGAGAGCCCCGTTTGGAGTGAGGCTGCAAAGGGCATGCCAAGGGAAGTGTTCTGCTGTGCCAAGACTCGTGCTGGGCACGCTTTGTGTTTGAGTGAGAAACAGGTTCCTTGGTGTTTTCTGCGAAACGCTTTAGCAGCATGTTGGTGCTAGTATGGAGTTAGGGGATGGATGAAGCGGAGAGCCCGTTTGGAGTGAGGCTGCAAAGGGCATGCCAAAAGGAAGTGTTCTGCTGTGCCAAGACTCTTGCTGCGCACGCTTTGTGGTTGGAGTGGAGAAACAGGTTCCTTGGTGTTTTCTGCGAAACACTTTAGCTGGCCGTTGGTGCTAGTATGGAGTTAGGGGATGGATGAAGCGGAGAGCCCCGTTTGGAGTGAGGCTGCAAAGGGCATGTCAAGGGAAGTGTTTTGCTGTGCCAAGACTCGTGCTGCGCACGCTTTGTGCTTGGAGTGAGAAACAGGTTCCTTGGTGTTTTCTGCGAAACGCTTTAGCAGCCCGTTGGTGCTAGTATGGAGTCAGGGGATGGATGAAGCGGAGAGCCCCGTTTGCAGTGAGGCTGCAAAGGGCATGCCAAAGGAAGTGTTTTGCTGTGCCAAGACTCGTGCTGCGCACGCTTTGTGCTTGGAGTGAGAAACAGGTTCCTTGGTGTTTTCTCCGAAACGCTTTAGCAGCCCGTTGGTGCTAGTATGGAGTCAGGGGATGGATGAAGCGGAGAGCCCCGTTTGGAGTGAGGCTGCAAAGGGCATGCCAAAGGAAGTGTTTTGCTGTGCCAAGACTCGTGCTGCGCACGCTTTGTGCTTGGAGTGAGAAACAGCTTCCTTGGTGTTTTCTGCGAAACGCTTTAGCAGCCCGTGGTGCTAGTATGGAGTCAGGGGATGGATGAAGCGGAGAGCCCCGTTTGAGTGAAGCTGCAAAGGGCATGCCAAAGGAAGTGTTTTGCTGTGCCAAGACTCGTGCTGCGCACGCTTTGTGCTTGGAGTGAGAAACAGGTTCCTTGGTGTTTTCTGCGAACGCTTTAGCAGCCCGTTGGTGCTAGTATGGAGTCAGGGGATGGATGAAGCGGAGAGCCCCGTTTGGAGTGAGGCTGCAAAGGGCATGCCAAAGGAAGTGTTTTGCTGTGCCAAGACTCGTGCTGCGCACGCTTTGTGCTTGGAGTGAGAAACAGGTTCCTTGGTGTTTTCTGCGAAACGCTTTAGCAGCCCGTTGGTGCTAGTATGGAGTCAGGGGATGGATGAAGCGGAGAGCCCCGTTTGGAGTGAGGCTGCAAAGGGCATGCCAAAGGAAGTGTTTTGCTGTGCCAAGACTCGTGCTGCGCACGCTTTGTGCTTGGAGTGAGAAACAGGTTCCTTGGTGTTTTCTGCGAAACGCTTTAGCAGCCCGTTGGTGC
The DNA here is from genome assembly GCF_059628265.1 of Tinamus guttatus. Taxonomy (NCBI): domain Eukaryota; kingdom Metazoa; phylum Chordata; class Aves; order Tinamiformes; family Tinamidae; genus Tinamus; species Tinamus guttatus. Next base: position 415 of record NW_028289692.1, on the reverse strand, counting down.
TAGTATGGAGTCAGGGGATGGATGAAGCGGAGAGCCCCGTTTGGAGTGAGGCTGCAAAGGGCATGCCAAAGGAAGTGTTTTGCTGTGCCAAGACTCGTGCTGCGCACGCTTTGGTGCTTGGAGTGAGAAACAGGTTCCTTGGTGTTTTCTGCGAAACGCTTTAGCAGCAGTTGGTGCTAGTATGGAGTTAGGGGATGGATGAAGCGGAGAGCCCCGTTTGGAGTGAGGCTGCAAAGGGCATGCCAAAAGAAGTGTTCTGCTGTGCCAAGACTCTTGCTGCGCACGCTTTGTGGTTGAGTGAGAAACAGGTTCCTTGGTGTTTTCTGCGAAACACTTTTAGCTGGCCGTTGGTGCTAGTATGGAGTTAGGGGATGGATGAAGCGGAGAGCCCGTTTGGAGTGAGGCTGCAAAGGGC
>NW_028289691.1:0-81878 GCF_059628265.1 Tinamus guttatus | reverse complement strand
CGACAGAGACCACCTCTAGGGTCCAAAATTCTGGCGACGGCTCTCGGGAAGCTGGACACTCTGCTAGGTGCAAGTGCCCCAAAAGGCCAGGTCTGGACCTCAGAGGCCAAGCTGTCAGAGAAATGCCGGTGCTGGTGGTCCCGATCACCGACCCCATGTGTGGTGCGAAATCGCAAGCCGCCGCTCTTGGGGAATTTTTGACGTGGCGCCGGGCGCCTTCGCCCCGGGTCTGTGCTCAGGACCTCCAATTCACCCTGGGCACCAAATCCAGAGGCAATGTCTCGGGACCGACAGAGACCACCTCTAGGGTCCAAAATTCTGCCGACGGCTCTCGGGAAGCTGGACACTCTGCTAGGTGCAAGTGCCCCAAAAGGCCAGGTCTGGATCCCAGAGGCCAAGCTGTCAGAGAAATGCCGGTGCTGGTGGTCCCGATCACCGACCCCATGTGTGGTGCGAAATCGCAAGCGGCCGCTCTTGGGGAATTCTTGACGTGGCGCCGGGCGCCTTCGCCCCAGACCTGCGCTCAGGGCAGACAGGTTCACCCTGGGCACCAAATCCAGAGGCAATGTCTCGGGACCGACAGAGACCACCTCTAGGGTCCAAAATTCTGCCGACGGCTCTCGGGAAGCTGGACACTCTGCTAGGTGCAAGTGCCCCAAAAGGCCAGGTCTGGATCCCAGAGGCCAAGCTGTCAGAGAAATGCCAGTGCTGGTGGTCCCGATCACCGACCCCATGTGTGGTGCGAAATCGCAAGCCGCCGCTCTTGGGGAATTTTTGACGTGGCGCCGGGCGCCTTCACCCCGGGTCTGTGCTCAGGACCTCCAATTCACCCTGGGCACCAAATCCAGAGGCAATGTCTCGGGACCGACAGAGACCACCTCTAGGGTCCAAAATTCTGGCGACGGCTCTCGAGAAGCTGGACACTCTGCTAGGTGCAAGTGCCCCAAAAGGCCAGGTCTGGATCCCAGAGGCCAAGCTGTCAGTGAAATGCCGGTGCTGGTGGTCCCGATCACCGACCCCATGTGTGGTGCGAAATCGCAAGCGGCCGCTCTTGGGGAATTCTTGACGTGGCGCCGGGCGCCTTCGCCCCAGACCTGCGCTCAGGGCAGAAAGGTTCACCCTGGGCACCAAATCCAGAGGCAATGTCTCGGGACAGACAGAGACCACCTCTAGGGTCCAAAATTCTGGCGACGGCTCTCGGGAAGCTGGACACTCTGCTAGGTGCAAGTGCCCCAAAAGGCCAGGTCTGGACCTCAGAGGCCAAGCTGTCAGAGAAATGCCGGTGCTGGTGGTCCCGATCACCGACCCCATGTGTGGTGCGAAATCCCAAGCGGCAGCTCTTGAGGAATTTTTGACGTGGCGCCGGGCGCCTTCACCCCGGGTCTGTGCTCAGGACCTCCAATTCACCCTGGGCACCAAATCCAGAGGCAATGTCTCGGGACCGACAGAGACCACCTCTAGGGTCCAAAATTCTGGCGACGGCTCTCGGGAAGCTGGACACTCTGCTAGGTGCAAGTGCCCCAAAAGGCCAGGTCTGGATCCCAGAGGCCAAGCTGTCAGAGAAATGCCGGTGCTGGTGGTCCCGATCACCGACCCCATGTGTGGTGCGAAATCGCAAGCGGCCGCTCTTGGGGAATTCTTGACGTGGCGCCGGGCGCCTTCGCCCCAGACCTGCGCTCAGGGCAGACAGGTTCACCCTGGGCACCAAATCCAGAGGCAATGTCTCGGGACCGACAGAGACCACCTCTAGGGTCCAAAATTCTGCCGACGGCTCTCGGGAAGCTGGACACTCTGCTAGGTGCAAGTGCCCCAAAAGGCCAGGTCTGGATCCCAGAGGCCAAGCTGTCAGAGAAATGCCAGTGCTGGTGGTCCCGATCACCGACCCCATGTGTGGTGCGAAATCGCAAGCCGCCGCTCTTGGGGAATTTTTGACGTGGCGCCGGGCGCCTTCACCCCGGGTCTGTGCTCAGGACCTCCAATTCACCCTGGGCACCAAATCCAGAGGCAATGTCTCGGGACCGACAGAGACCACCTCTAGGGTCCAAAATTCTGGCGACGGCTCTCGAGAAGCTGGACACTCTGCTAGGTGCAAGTGCCCCAAAAGGCCAGGTCTGGATCCCAGAGGCCAAGCTGTCAGTGAAATGCCGGTGCTGGTGGTCCCGATCACCGACCCCATGTGTGGTGCGAAATCGCAAGCGGCCGCTCTTGGGGAATTCTTGACGTGGCGCCGGGCGCCTTCGCCCCAGACCTGCGCTCAGGGCAGAAAGGTTCACCCTGGGCACCAAATCCAGAGGCAATGTCTCGGGACAGACAGAGACCACCTCTAGGGTCCAAAATTCTGGCGACGGCTCTCGGGAAGCTGGACACTCTGCTAGGTGCAAGTGCCCCAAAAGGCCAGGTCTGGACCTCAGAGGCCAAGCTGTCAGAGAAATGCCGGTGCTGGTGGTCCCGATCACCGACCCCATGTGTGGTGCGAAATCCCAAGCGGCAGCTCTTGAGGAATTTTTGACGTGGCGCCGGGCGCCTTCACCCCGGGTCTGTGCTCAGGACCTCCAATTCACCCTGGGCACCAAATCCAGAGGCAATGTCTCGGGACCGACAGAGACCACCTCTAGGGTCCAAAATTCTGGCGACGGCTCTCGGGAAGCTGGACACTCTGCTAGGTGCAAGTGCCCCAAAAGGCCAGGTCTGGATCCCAGAGGCCAAGCTGTCAGAGAAATGCCGGTGCTGGTGGTCCCGATCACCGACCCCATGTGTGGTGCGAAATCGCAAGCGGCCGCTCTTGGGGAATTCTTGACGTGGCGCCGGGCGCCTTCGCCCCGGGTCTGCGCTCAGGGCAGAAAGGTTCACCCTGGGCACCAAATCCAGAGGCAATGTCTCGGGACCGACAGAGACCACCTCTAGGGTCCAAAATTCTGGCGACGGCTCTCGGGAAGCTGGACACTCTGCTAGGTGCAAGTGCCCCAAAAGGCCAGGTCTGGACCTCAGAGGCCAAGCTGTCAGAGAAATGCCGGTGCTGGTGGTCCCGATCACCGACCCCATGTGTGGTGCGAAATCGCAAGCGGCCGCTCTTGGGGAATTCTTGACGTGGCGCCGGGCGCCTTCGCCCCGGGTCTGTGCTCAAGACCTCCAATTCACCCTGGGCACCAAATCCAGAGGCAATGTCTCGGGACCGACAGAGACCACCTCTAGGGTCCAAAATTCTGGCGACGGCTCTCGGGAAGCTGGACACTCTGCTAGGTGCAAGTGCCCCAAAAGGCCAGGTCTGGATCCCAGAGGCCAAGCTGTCAGAGAAATGCCGGTGCTGGTGGTCCCGATCACTGACCCCATGTGTGGTGCGAAATCGCAAGCGGCCGCTCTTGGGGAATTCTTGACGTGGCGCCGGGCGCCTTCGCCCCAGACCTGCGCTCAGGGCAGACAGGTTCACCCTGGGCACCAAATCCAGAGGCAATGTCTCGGGACCGACAGAGACCACCTCTAGGGTCCAAAATTCTGCCGACGGCTCTCGGGAAGCTGGACACTCTGCTAGGTGCAAGTGCCCCAAAAGGCCAGGTCTGGACCTCAGAGGCCAAGCTGTCAGAGAAATGCCAGTGCTGGTGGTCCCGATCACCGACCCCATGTGTGGTGCGAAATCGCAAGCCGCCGCTCTTGGGGAATTTTTGATGTGGCGCCGGGCGCCTTCACCCCGGGTCTGTGCTCAGGACCTCCAATTCACCCTGGGCACCAAATCCAGAGGCAATGTCTCGGGACCGACAGAGACCACCTCTAGGGTCCAAAATTCTGGCGACGGCTCTCGGGAAGCTGGACACTCTGCTAGGTGCAAGTGCCCCAAAAGGCCAGGTCTGGATCCCAGAGGCCAAGCTGTCAGAGAAATGCCGGTGCTGGTGGTCCGGATCACCGACCCCATGTGTGGTGCGAAATCGCAAGCGGCAGCTCTTGGGGAATTCTTGACGTGGCGCCGGGCGCCTTCGCCCCAGAACTGCGTTCAGGGCAGACAAGTTCACCCTGGGCACCAAATCCAGAGGCAATGTCTCGGGACCGACAGAGACCACCTCTAGGGTCCAAAATTCTGGCGACGGCTCTCGGGAAGCTGGACACTCTGCTAGGTGCAAGTGCCCCAAAAGGCCAGGTCTGGACCTCAGAGGCCAAGCTGTCAGAGAAATGCCGGTGCTGGTGGTCCCGATCACCGACCCCATGTGTGGTGCGAAATCGCAAGCCGCCGCTCTTGGGGAATTTTTGACGTGGCGCCGGGCGCCTTCGCCCCGGGTCTGTGCTCAGGACCTCCAATTCACCCTGGGCACCAAATCCAGAGGCAATGTCTCGGGACCGACAGAGACCACCTCTAGGGTCCAAAATTCTGGCGACGGCTCTCGGGAAGCTGGACACTCTGCTAAAAGTGCAAGTGTCCCAAAAGGCCAGGTCTGGATCCCAGAGGCCAAGCTGTCAGTGAAATGCCGGTGCTGGTGGTCCCGATCACCGACCCCATGTGTGGTGCGAAATCGCAAGCCGCCGCTCTTGGGGAATTTTTGACGTGGCGCCGGGCGCCTTCGCCCCGGGTCTGTGCTCAGGACCTCCAATTCACCCTGGGCACCAAATCCAGAGGCAATGTCTCGGGACCGACAGAGACCACCTCTAGGGTCCAAAATTCTGGCGACGGCTCTCGGGAAGCTGGACACTCTGCTAAAAGTGCAAGTGTCCCAAAAGGCCAGGTCTGGATCCCAGAGGCCAAGCTGTCAGTGAAATGCCGGTGCTGGTGGTCCCGATCACCGACCCCATGTGTGGTGCAAAATCGCAAGCGGCAGCTCTTGGGGAATTTTTGACGTGGCGCCGGGCGCCTTCGCCCCGGGTCTGTGCTCAGGACCTCCAATTCACCCTGGGCACCAAATCCAGAGGCAATGTCTCGGGACCGACAGAGACCACCTCTAGGGTCCAAAATTCTGGCGACGGCTCTCGGGAAGCTGGACACTCTGCTAAAAGTGCAAGTGTCCCAAAAGGCCAGGTCTGGATCCCAGAGGCCAAGCTGTCAGTGAAATGCCGGTGCTGGTGGTCCCGATCACCGACCCCATGTGTGGTGCAAAATCGCAAGCGGCAGCTCTTGGGGAATTCTTGACGTGGCGCCGGGCGCCTTCGCCCCAGACCTGCGCTCAGGACCTCCAATTCACCCTGGGCACCAAATCCAGAGGCAATGTCTCGGGACCGACAGAGACCACCTCTAGGGTCCAAAATTCTGGCGACGGCTCTCGGGAAGCTGGACACTCTGCTAGGTGCAAGTGCCCCAAAAGGCCAGGTCTGGATCCCAGAGGCCAAGCTGTCAGAGAAATGCCGGTGCTGGTGGTCCGGATCACCGACCCCATGTGTGGTGCGAAATCGCAAGCGGCAGCTCTTGGGGAATTCTTGACGTGTCGTCGGGCGCCTTCGCCCCGGGTCTGTGCTCAGGACCTCCAATTCACCCTGGGCACCAAATCCAGAGGCAATGTCTCGGGACCGACAGAGACCACCTCTAGGGTCCAAAATTCTGGCGACGGCTCTCGGGAAGCTGGACACTCTGCTAGGTGCAAGTGCCCCAAAAGGCCAGGTCTGGACCTCAGAGGCCAAGCTGTCAGAGAAATGCCGGTGCTGGTGGTCCCGATCACCGACCCCATGTGTGGTGCGAAATCGCAAGCGGCCGCTCTTGGGGAATTCTTGACGTGGCGCCGGGCGCCTTCGCCCCAGACCTGCGCTCAGGGCAGAAAGGTTCACCCTGGGCACCAAATCCAGAGGCAATGTCTCGGGACCGACAGAGACCACCTCTAGGGTCCAAAATTCTGGCGACGGCTCTCGGGAAGCTGGACACTCTGCTAGGTGCAAGTGCCCCAAAAGGCCAGGTCTGGACCTCAGAGGCCAAGCTGTCAGAGAAATGCCGGTGCTGGTGGTCCCGATCACCGACCCCATGTGTGGTGCGAAATTGCAAGCCGCCGCTCTTGGGGAACTTTTGACGTGGCGCCGGGCGCCTTCACCCCGGGTCTGTGCTCAGGACCTCCAATTCACCCTGGGCACCAAATCCAGAGGCAATGTCTCGGGACCGACAGAGACCACCTCTAGGGTCCAAAATTCTGGCGACGGCTCTCGAGAAGCTGGACGCTCTGCTAGGTGCAAGTGCCCCAAAAGGCCAGGTCTGGATCCCAGAGGCCAAGCTGTCAGTGAAATGCCGGTGCTGGTGGTCCCGATCACCGACCCCATGTGTGGTGCGAAATCGCAAGCGGCCGCTCTTGGGGAATTCTTGACGTGGCGCCGGGCGCCTTCGCCCCAGACCTGCGCTCAGGGCAGAAAGGTTCACCCTGGGCACCAAATCCAGAGGCAATGTCTCGGGACCGACAGAGACCACCTCTAGGGTCCAAAATTCTGGCGACGGCTCTCGGGAAGCTGGACACTCTGCTAGGTGCAAGTGCCCCAAAAGGCCAGGTCTGGATCCCAGAGGCCAAGCTGTCAGAGAAATGCCGGTGCTGGTGGTCCCGATCACCGACCCCATGTGTGGTGCGAAATCGCAAGCCGCCGCTCTTGGGGAATTCTTGACGTGGCGCCGGGCGCCTTCACCCCGGGTCTGTGCTCAGGACCTCCAATTCACCCTGGGCACCAAATCCAGAGGCAATGTCTCGGGACCGACAGAGACCACCTCTAGGGTCCAAAATTCTGGCGACGGCTCTCGGGAAGCTGGACACTCTGCTAGGTGCAAGTGCCCCAAAAGGCCAGGTCTGGATCCCAGAGGCCAAGCTGTCAGTGAAATGCCGGTGCTGGTGGTCCCGATCACCGACCCCATGTGTGGTGCGAAATCGCAAGCCGCCGCTCTTGGGGAATTCTTGACGTGGCGCCGGGCGCCTTCGCCCCAGACCTGCGCTCAGGGCAGAAAGGTTCACCCTGGGCACCAAATCCAGAGGCAATGTCTCGGGACCGACAGAGACCACCTCTAGGGTCCAAAATTCTGGCAACGGCTCTCGGGAAGCTGGACACTCTGCTAAGTGCAAGTGCCCCAAAAGGCCAGGTCTGGATCCCAGAGGCCAAGCTGTCAGAGAAATGCCGGTGCTGGTGGTCCCGATCACCGACCCCATGTGTGGTGCGAAATCGCAAGCGGCCGCTCTTGGGGAATTGTTGACGTGGCGCCGGACGCCTTCGCCCCAGACCTGCGCTCAGGGCAGAAAGGTTCACCCTGGGCACCAAATCCAGAGGCAATGTCTCGGGACCGACAGAGACCACCTCTAGGGTCCAAAATTCTGGCGACGGCTCTCGGGAAGCTGGACACTCTGCTAGGTGCAAGTGCCCCAAAAGGCCAGGTCTGGACCTCAGAGGCCAAGCTGTCAGAGAAATGCCGGTGCTGGTGGTCCCGATCACCGACCCCATGTGTGGTGCGAAATCGCAAGCCGCCGCTCTTGGGGAATTTTTGACGTGGCGCCGGGCGCCTTCGCCCCGGGTCTGTGCTCAGGACCTCCAATTCACCCTGGGCACCAAATCCAGAGGCAATGTCTCGGGACCGACAGAGACCACCTCTAGGGTCCAAAATTCTGCCGACGGCTCTCGGGAAGCTGGACACTCTGCTAGGTGCAAGTGCCCCAAAAGGCCAGGTCTGGATCCCAGAGGCCAAGCTGTCAGAGAAATGCCGGTGCTGGTGGTCCCGATCACCGACCCCATGTGTGGTGCGAAATCGCAAGCGGCCGCTCTTGGGGAATTCTTGACGTGGCGCCGGGCGCCTTCGCCCCAGACCTGCGCTCAGGGCAGACAGGTTCACCCTGGGCACCAAATCCAGAGGCAATGTCTCGGGACCGACAGAGACCACCTCTAGGGTCCAAAATTCTGCCGACGGCTCTCGGGAAGCTGGACACTCTGCTAGGTGCAAGTGCCCCAAAAGGCCAGGTCTGGATCCCAGAGGCCAAGCTGTCAGAGAAATGCCAGTGCTGGTGGTCCCGATCACCGACCCCATGTGTGGTGCGAAATCGCAAGCCGCCGCTCTTGGGGAATTTTTGACGTGGCGCCGGGCGCCTTCACCCCGGGTCTGTGCTCAGGACCTCCAATTCACCCTGGGCACCAAATCCAGAGGCAATGTCTCGGGACCGACAGAGACCACCTCTAGGGTCCAAAATTCTGGCGACGGCTCTCGAGAAGCTGGACACTCTGCTAGGTGCAAGTGCCCCAAAAGGCCAGGTCTGGATCCCAGAGGCCAAGCTGTCAGTGAAATGCCGGTGCTGGTGGTCCCGATCACCGACCCCATGTGTGGTGCGAAATCGCAAGCGGCCGCTCTTGGGGAATTCTTGACGTGGCGCCGGGCGCCTTCGCCCCAGACCTGCGCTCAGGGCAGAAAGGTTCACCCTGGGCACCAAATCCAGAGGCAATGTCTCGGGACAGACAGAGACCACCTCTAGGGTCCAAAATTCTGGCGACGGCTCTCGGGAAGCTGGACACTCTGCTAGGTGCAAGTGCCCCAAAAGGCCAGGTCTGGACCTCAGAGGCCAAGCTGTCAGAGAAATGCCGGTGCTGGTGGTCCCGATCACCGACCCCATGTGTGGTGCGAAATCCCAAGCGGCAGCTCTTGAGGAATTTTTGACGTGGCGCCGGGCGCCTTCACCCCGGGTCTGTGCTCAGGACCTCCAATTCACCCTGGGCACCAAATCCAGAGGCAATGTCTCGGGACCGACAGAGACCACCTCTAGGGTCCAAAATTCTGGCGACGGCTCTCGGGAAGCTGGACACTCTGCTAGGTGCAAGTGCCCCAAAAGGCCAGGTCTGGATCCCAGAGGCCAAGCTGTCAGAGAAATGCCGGTGCTGGTGGTCCCGATCACCGACCCCATGTGTGGTGCGAAATCGCAAGCGGCCGCTCTTGGGGAATTCTTGACGTGGCGCCGGGCGCCTTCGCCCCAGACCTGCGCTCAGGGCAGACAGGTTCACCCTGGGCACCAAATCCAGAGGCAATGTCTCGGGACCGACAGAGACCACCTCTAGGGTCCAAAATTCTGCCGACGGCTCTCGGGAAGCTGGACACTCTGCTAGGTGCAAGTGCCCCAAAAGGCCAGGTCTGGATCCCAGAGGCCAAGCTGTCAGAGAAATGCCAGTGCTGGTGGTCCCGATCACCGACCCCATGTGTGGTGCGAAATCGCAAGCCGCCGCTCTTGGGGAATTTTTGACGTGGCGCCGGGCGCCTTCACCCCGGGTCTGTGCTCAGGACCTCCAATTCACCCTGGGCACCAAATCCAGAGGCAATGTCTCGGGACCGACAGAGACCACCTCTAGGGTCCAAAATTCTGGCGACGGCTCTCGAGAAGCTGGACACTCTGCTAGGTGCAAGTGCCCCAAAAGGCCAGGTCTGGATCCCAGAGGCCAAGCTGTCAGTGAAATGCCGGTGCTGGTGGTCCCGATCACCGACCCCATGTGTGGTGCGAAATCGCAAGCGGCCGCTCTTGGGGAATTCTTGACGTGGCGCCGGGCGCCTTCGCCCCAGACCTGCGCTCAGGGCAGAAAGGTTCACCCTGGGCACCAAATCCAGAGGCAATGTCTCGGGACAGACAGAGACCACCTCTAGGGTCCAAAATTCTGGCGACGGCTCTCGGGAAGCTGGACACTCTGCTAGGTGCAAGTGCCCCAAAAGGCCAGGTCTGGACCTCAGAGGCCAAGCTGTCAGAGAAATGCCGGTGCTGGTGGTCCCGATCACCGACCCCATGTGTGGTGCGAAATCCCAAGCGGCAGCTCTTGAGGAATTTTTGACGTGGCGCCGGGCGCCTTCACCCCGGGTCTGTGCTCAGGACCTCCAATTCACCCTGGGCACCAAATCCAGAGGCAATGTCTCGGGACCGACAGAGACCACCTCTAGGGTCCAAAATTCTGGCGACGGCTCTCGGGAAGCTGGACACTCTGCTAGGTGCAAGTGCCCCAAAAGGCCAGGTCTGGATCCCAGAGGCCAAGCTGTCAGAGAAATGCCGGTGCTGGTGGTCCCGATCACCGACCCCATGTGTGGTGCGAAATCGCAAGCGGCCGCTCTTGGGGAATTCTTGACGTGGCGCCGGGCGCCTTCGCCCCGGGTCTGCGCTCAGGGCAGAAAGGTTCACCCTGGGCACCAAATCCAGAGGCAATGTCTCGGGACCGACAGAGACCACCTCTAGGGTCCAAAATTCTGGCGACGGCTCTCGGGAAGCTGGACACTCTGCTAGGTGCAAGTGCCCCAAAAGGCCAGGTCTGGACCTCAGAGGCCAAGCTGTCAGAGAAATGCCGGTGCTGGTGGTCCCGATCACCGACCCCATGTGTGGTGCGAAATCGCAAGCGGCCGCTCTTGGGGAATTCTTGACGTGGCGCCGGGCGCCTTCGCCCCGGGTCTGTGCTCAAGACCTCCAATTCACCCTGGGCACCAAATCCAGAGGCAATGTCTCGGGACCGACAGAGACCACCTCTAGGGTCCAAAATTCTGGCGACGGCTCTCGGGAAGCTGGACACTCTGCTAGGTGCAAGTGCCCCAAAAGGCCAGGTCTGGATCCCAGAGGCCAAGCTGTCAGAGAAATGCCGGTGCTGGTGGTCCCGATCACTGACCCCATGTGTGGTGCGAAATCGCAAGCGGCCGCTCTTGGGGAATTCTTGACGTGGCGCCGGGCGCCTTCGCCCCAGACCTGCGCTCAGGGCAGACAGGTTCACCCTGGGCACCAAATCCAGAGGCAATGTCTCGGGACCGACAGAGACCACCTCTAGGGTCCAAAATTCTGCCGACGGCTCTCGGGAAGCTGGACACTCTGCTAGGTGCAAGTGCCCCAAAAGGCCAGGTCTGGACCTCAGAGGCCAAGCTGTCAGAGAAATGCCAGTGCTGGTGGTCCCGATCACCGACCCCATGTGTGGTGCGAAATCGCAAGCCGCCGCTCTTGGGGAATTTTTGACGTGGCGCCGGGCGCCTTCACCCCGGGTCTGTGCTCAGGACCTCCAATTCACCCTGGGCACCAAATCCAGAGGCAATGTCTCGGGACCGACAGAGACCACCTCTAGGGTCCAAAATTCTGGCGACGGCTCTCGGGAAGCTGGACACTCTGCTAGGTGCAAGTGCCCCAAAAGGCCAGGTCTGGATCCCAGAGGCCAAGCTGTCAGTGAAATGCCGGTGCTGGTGGTCCCGATCACCGACCCCATGTGTGGTGCGAAATGGCAAGCGGCCGCTCTTGGGGAATTCTTGACGTGGCGCCGGGCGCCTTCGCCCCAGACCTGCGCTCAGGGCAGAAAGGTTCACCCTGGGCACCAAATCCAGAGGCAATGTCTCGGGACAGACAGAGACCACCTCTAGGGTCCAAAATTCTGGCGACGGCTCTCGGGAAGCTGGACACTCTGCTAGGTGCAAGTGCCCCAAAAGGCCAGGTCTGGACCTCAGAGGCCAAGCTGTCAGAGAAATGCCGGTGCTGGTGGTCCCGATCACCGACCCCATGTGTGGTGCGAAATCCCAAGCGGCAGCTCTTGAGGAATTTTTGACGTGGCGCCGGGCGCCTTCGCCCCGGGTCTGTGCTCAGGACCTCCAATTCACCCTGGGCACCAAATCCAGAGGCAATGTCTCGGGACCGACAGAGACCACCTCTAGGGTCCAAAATTCTGGCGACGGCTCTCGGAAAGCTGGACACTCTGCTAGGTGCAAGTGCCCCAAAAGGCCAGGTCTGGATCCCAGAGGCCAAGCTGTCAGAGAAATGCCGGTGCTGGTGGTCCCGATCACCGACCCCATGTGTGGTGCGAAATCGCAAGCGGCCGCTCTTGGGGAATTCTTGACGTGGCGCCGGGCGCCTTCGCCCCGGGTCTGCGCTCAGGGCAGAAAGGTTCACCCTGGGCACCAAATCCAGAGGCAATGTCTCGGGACCGACAGAGACCACCTCTAGGGTCCAAAATTCTGGCGACGGCTCTCGGGAAGCTGGACACTCTGCTAGGTGCAAGTGCCCCAAAAGGCCAGGTCTGGACCTCAGAGGCCAAGCTGTCAGAGAAATGCCGGTGCTGGTGGTCCCGATCACCGACCCCATGTGTGGTGCGAAATCGCAAGCCGCCGCTCTTGGGGAATTTTTGACGTGGCGCCGGGCGCCTTCGCCCCGGGTCTGTGCTCAAGACCTCCAATTCACCCTGGGCACCAAATCCAGAGGCAATGTCTCGGGACCGACAGAGACCACCTCTAGGGTCCAAAATTCTGGCGACGGCTCTCGGGAAGCTGGACACTCTGCTAGGTGCAAGTGCCCCAAAAGGCCAGGTCTGGACCTCAGAGGCCAAGCTGTCAGAGAAATGCCGGTGCTGGTGGTCCCGATCACCGACCCCATGTGTGGTGCGAAATCCCAAGCCGCCGCTCTTGAGGAATTTTTGACGTGGCGCCGGGCGCCTTCACCCCGGGTCTGTGCTCAGGACCTCCAATTCACCCTGGGCACCAAATCCAGAGGCAATGTCTCGGGACCGACAGAGACCACCTCTAGGGTCCAAAATTCTGGCGACGGCTCTCGGGAAGCTGGACACTCTGCTAGGTGCAAGTGCCCCAAAAGGCCAGGTCTGGACCTCAGAGGCCAAGCTGTCAGAGAAATGCCGGTGCTGGTGGTCCCGATCACCGACCCCATGTGTGGTGCGAAATCGCAAGCGGCCGCTCTTGGGGAATTCTTGACGTGGCGCCGGGCGCCTTCGCCCCAGACCTGCGCTCAGGGCAGAAAGGTTCACCCTGGGCACCAAATCCAGAGGCAATGTCTCGGGACCGACAGAGACCACCTCTAGGGTCCAAAATTCTGCCGACGGCTCTCGGGAAGCTGGACACTCTGCTAGGTGCAAGTGCCCCAAAAGGCCAGGTCTGGACCTCAGAGGCCAAGCTGTCAGAGAAATGCCAGTGCTGGTGGTCCCGATCACCGACCCCATGTGTGGTGCGAAATCGCAAGCCGCCGCTCTTGGGGAATTTTTGACGTGGCGCCGGGCGCCTTCACCCCGGGTCTGTGCTCAGGACCTCCAATTCACCCTGGGCACCAAATCCAGAGGCAATGTCTCGGGACCGACAGAGACCACCCCTAGGGTCCAAAATTCTGGCGACGGCTCTCGAGAAGCTGGACACTCTGCTAGGTGCAAGTGCCCCAAAAGGCCAGGTCTGGATCCCAGAGGCCAAGCTGTCAGTGAAATGCCGGTGCTGGTGGTCCCGATCACCGACCCCATGTGTGGTGCGAAATCGCAAGCCGCCGCTCTTGGGGAATTGTTGACGTGGCGCCGGGCGCCTTCGCCCCAGACCTGCGCTCAGGGCAGAAAGGTTCACCCTGGGCACCAAATCCAGAGGCAATGTCTCGGGACCGACAGAGACCACCTCTAGGGTCCAAAATTCTGCCGACGGCTCTCGGGAAGCTGGACACTCTGCTAGGTGCAAGTGCCCCAAAAGGCCAGGTCTGGATCCCAGAGGCCAAGCTGTCAGAGAAATGCCGGTGCTGGTGGTCCCGATCACCGACCCCATGTGTGGTGCGAAATCGCAAGCGGCCGCTCTTGGGGAATTCTTGACGTGGCGCCGGGCGCCTTCGCCCCAGACCTGCGCTCAGGGCAGACAGGTTCACCCTGGGCACCAAATCCAGAGGCAATGTCTCGGGACCGACAGAGACCACCTCTAGGGTCCAAAATTCTGCCGACGGCTCTCGGGAAGCTGGACACTCTGCTAGGTGCAAGTGCCCCAAAAGGCCAGGTCTGGACCTCAGAGGCCAAGCTGTCAGAGAAATGCCAGTGCTGGTGGTCCCGATCACCGACCCCATGTGTGGTGCGAAATCGCAAGCCGCCGCTCTTGGGGAATTTTTGACGTGGCGCCGGGCGCCTTCACCCCGGGTCTGTGCTCAGGACCTCCAATTCACCCTGGGCACCAAATCCAGAGGCAATGTCTCGGGACCGACAGAGACCACCTCTAGGGTCCAAAATTCTGGCGACGGCTCTCGAGAAGCTGGACACTCTGCTAGGTGCAAGTGCCCCAAAAGGCCAGGTCTGGATCCCAGAGGCCAAGCTGTCAGTGAAATGCCGGTGCTGGTGGTCCCGATCACCGACCCCATGTGTGGTGCGAAATCGCAAGCGGCCGCTCTTGGGGAATTCTTGACGTGGCGCCGGGCGCCTTCGCCCCAGACCTGCGCTCAGGGCAGAAAGGTTCACCCTGGGCACCAAATCCAGAGGCAATGTCTCGGGACCGACAGAGACCACCTCTAGGGTCCAAAATTCTGGCGACGGCTCTCGAGAAGCTGGACACTCTGCTAGGTGCAAGTGCCCCAAAAGGCCAGGTCTGGATCCCAGAGGCCAAGCTGTCAGTGAAATGCCGGTGCTGGTGGTCCCGATCACCGACCCCATGTGTGGTGCGAAATCGCAAGCGGCCGCTCTTGGGGAATTCTTGACGTGGCGCCGGGCGCCTTCGCCCCAGACCTGCGCTCAGGGCAGAAAGGTTCACCCTGGGCACCAAATCCAGAGGCAATGTCTCGGGACAGACAGAGACCACCTCTAGGGTCCAAAATTCTGGCGACGGCTCTCGGGAAGCTGGACACTCTGCTAGGTGCAAGTGCCCCAAAAGGCCAGGTCTGGACCTCAGAGGCCAAGCTGTCAGAGAAATGCCGGTGCTGGTGGTCCCGATCACCGACCCCATGTGTGGTGCGAAATCCCAAGCGGCAGCTCTTGAGGAATTTTTGACGTGGCGCCGGGCGCCTTCACCCCGGGTCTGTGCTCAGGACCTCCAATTCACCCTGGGCACCAAATCCAGAGGCAATGTCTCGGGACCGACAGAGACCACCTCTAGGGTCCAAAATTCTGGCGACGGCTCTCGGGAAGCTGGACACTCTGCTAGGTGCAAGTGCCCCAAAAGGCCAGGTCTGGATCCCAGAGGCCAAGCTGTCAGAGAAATGCCGGTGCTGGTGGTCCCGATCACCGACCCCATGTGTGGTGCGAAATCGCAAGCGGCCGCTCTTGGGGAATTCTTGACGTGGCGCCGGGCGCCTTCGCCCCGGGTCTGCGCTCAGGGCAGAAAGGTTCACCCTGGGCACCAAATCCAGAGGCAATGTCTCGGGACCGACAGAGACCACCTCTAGGGTCCAAAATTCTGGCGACGGCTCTCGGGAAGCTGGACACTCTGCTAGGTGCAAGTGCCCCAAAAGGCCAGGTCTGGACCTCAGAGGCCAAGCTGTCAGAGAAATGCCGGTGCTGGTGGTCCCGATCACCGACCCCATGTGTGGTGCGAAATCCCAAGCGGCAGCTCTTGAGGAATTTTTGACGTGGCGCCGGGCGCCTTCACCCCGGGTCTGTGCTCAGGACCTCCAATTCACCCTGGGCACCAAATCCAGAGGCAATGTCTCGGGACCGACAGAGACCACCTCTAGGGTCCAAAATTCTGGCGACGGCTCTCGGGAAGCTGGACACTCTGCTAGGTGCAAGTGCCCCAAAAGGCCAGGTCTGGATCCCAGAGGCCAAGCTGTCAGAGAAATGCCGGTGCTGGTGGTCCCGATCACCGACCCCATGTGTGGTGCGAAATCGCAAGCGGCCGCTCTTGGGGAATTCTTGACGTGGCGCCGGGCGCCTTCGCCCCGGGTCTGCGCTCAGGGCAGAAAGGTTCACCCTGGGCACCAAATCCAGAGGCAATGTCTCGGGACCGACAGAGACCACCTCTAGGGTCCAAAATTCTGGCGACGGCTCTCGGGAAGCTGGACACTCTGCTAGGTGCAAGTGCCCCAAAAGGCCAGGTCTGGACCTCAGAGGCCAAGCTGTCAGAGAAATGCCGGTGCTGGTGGTCCCGATCACCGACCCCATGTGTGGTGCGAAATCGCAAGCCGCCGCTCTTGGGGAATTTTTGACGTGGCGCCGGGCGCCTTCGCCCCGGGTCTGTGCTCAAGACCTCCAATTCACCCTGGGCACCAAATCCAGAGGCAATGTCTCGGGACCGACAGAGACCACCTCTAGGGTCCAAAATTCTGGCGACGGCTCTCGGGAAGCTGGACACTCTGCTAGGTGCAAGTGCCCCAAAAGGCCAGGTCTGGACCTCAGAGGCCAAGCTGTCAGAGAAATGCCGGTGCTGGTGGTCCCGATCACCGACCCCATGTGTGGTGCGAAATCCCAAGCGGCAGCTCTTGAGGAATTTTTGACGTGGCGCCGGGCGCCTTCACCCCGGGTCTGTGCTCAGGACCTCCAATTCACCCTGGGCACCAAATCCAGAGGCAATGTCTCGGGACCGACAGAGACCACCTCTAGGGTCCAAAATTCTGGCGACGGCTCTCGGGAAGCTGGACACTCTGCTAGGTGCAAGTGCCCCAAAAGGCCAGGTCTGGACCTCAGAGGCCAAGCTGTCAGAGAAATGCCGGTGCTGGTGGTCCCGATCACCGACCCCATGTGTGGTGCGAAATCGCAAGCGGCCGCTCTTGGGGAATTCTTGACGTGGCGCCGGGCGCCTTCGCCCCAGACCTGCGCTCAGGGCAGAAAGGTTCACCCTGGGCACCAAATCCAGAGGCAATGTCTCGGGACCGACAGAGACCACCTCTAGGGTCCAAAATTCTGGCGACGGCTCTCGGGAAGCTGGACACTCTGCTAGGTGCAAGTGCCCCAAAAGGCCAGGTCTGGACCTCAGAGGCCAAGCTGTCAGAGAAATGCCGGTGCTGGTGGTCCCGATCACCGACCCCATGTGTGGTGCGAAATCGCAAGCCGCCGCTCTTGGGGAATTTTTGACGTGGCGCCGGGCGCCTTCGCCCCGGGTCTGTGCTCAGGACCTCCAATTCACCCTGGGCACCAAATCCAGAGGCAATGTCTCGGGACCGACAGAGACCACCTCTAGGGTCCAAAATTCTGCCGACGGCTCTCGGGAAGCTGGACACTCTGCTAGGTGCAAGTGCCCCAAAAGGCCAGGTCTGGATCCCAGAGGCCAAGCTGTCAGAGAAATGCCGGTGCTGGTGGTCCCGATCACTGACCCCATGTGTGGTGCGAAATCGCAAGCGGCCGCTCTTGGGGAATTCTTGACGTGGCGCCGGGCGCCTTCGCCCCAGACCTGCGCTCAGGGCAGACAGGTTCACCCTGGGCACCAAATCCAGAGGCAATGTCTCGGGACCGACAGAGACCACCTCTAGGGTCCAAAATTCTGCCGACGGCTCTCGGGAAGCTGGACACTCTGCTAGGTGCAAGTGCCCCAAAAGGCCAGGTCTGGACCTCAGAGGCCAAGCTGTCAGAGAAATGCCAGTGCTGGTGGTCCCGATCACCGACCCCATGTGTGGTGCGAAATCGCAAGCCGCCGCTCTTGGGGAATTTTTGACGTGGCGCCGGGCGCCTTCACCCCGGGTCTGTGCTCAGGACCTCCAATTCACCCTGGGCACCAAATCCAGAGGCAATGTCTCGGGACCGACAGAGACCACCTCTAGGGTCCAAAATTCTGGCGACGGCTCTCGGGAAGCTGGACACTCTGCTAGGTGCAAGTGCCCCAAAAGGCCAGGTCTGGATCCCAGAGGCCAAGCTGTCAGTGAAATGCCGGTGCTGGTGGTCCCGATCACCGACCCCATGTGTGGTGCGAAATGGCAAGCGGCCGCTCTTGGGGAATTCTTGACGTGGCGCCGGGCGCCTTCGCCCCAGACCTGCGCTCAGGGCAGAAAGGTTCACCCTGGGCACCAAATCCAGAGGCAATGTCTCGGGACCGACAGAGACCACCTCTAGGGTCCAAAATTCTGCCGACGGCTCTCGGGAAGCTGGACCCTCTGCTAGGTGCAAGTGCCCCAAAAGGCCAGGTCTGGACCTCAGAGGCCAAGCTGTCAGAGAAATGCCAGTGCTGGTGGTCCCGATCACCGACCCCATGTGTGGTGCGAAATCGCAAGCCGCCGCTCTTGGGGAATTTTTGACGTGGCGCCGGGCGCCTTCACCCCGGGTCTGTGCTCAGGACCTCCAATTCACCCTGGGCACCAAATCCAGAGGCAATGTCTCGGGACCGACAGAGACCACCTCTAGGGTCCAAAATTCTGGCGACGGCTCTCGGAAAGCTGGACACTCTGCTAGGTGCAAGTGCCCCAAAAGGCCAGGTCTGGATCCCAGAGGCCAAGCTGTCAGTGAAATGCCGGTGCTGGTGGTCCCGATCACCGACCCCATGTGTGGTGCGAAATGGCAAGCGGCCGCTCTTGGGGAATTCTTGACGTGGCGCCGGGCGCCTTCGCCCCAGACCTGCGCTCAGGGCAGAAAGGTTCACCCTGGGCACCAAATCCAGAGGCAATGTCTCGGGACAGACAGAGACCACCTCTAGGGTCCAAAATTCTGGCGACGGCTCTCGGGAAGCTGGACACTCTGCTAGGTGCAAGTGCCCCAAAAGGCCAGGTCTGGACCTCAGAGGCCAAGCTGTCAGAGAAATGCCGGTGCTGGTGGTCCCGATCACCGACCCCATGTGTGGTGCGAAATCCCAAGCGGCAGCTCTTGAGGAATTTTTGACGTGGCGCCGGGCGCCTTCGCCCCGGGTCTGTGCTCAGGACCTCCAATTCACCCTGGGCACCAAATCCAGAGGCAATGTCTCGGGACCGACAGAGACCACCTCTAGGGTCCAAAATTCTGGCGACGGCTCTCGGAAAGCTGGACACTCTGCTAGGTGCAAGTGCCCCAAAAGGCCAGGTCTGGATCCCAGAGGCCAAGCTGTCAGAGAAATGCCGGTGCTGGTGGTCCCGATCACCGACCCCATGTGTGGTGCGAAATCGCAAGCGGCCGCTCTTGGGGAATTCTTGACGTGGCGCCGGGCGCCTTCGCCCCGGGTCTGCGCTCAGGGCAGAAAGGTTCACCCTGGGCACCAAATCCAGAGGCAATGTCTCGGGACCGACAGAGACCACCTCTAGGGTCCAAAATTCTGGCGACGGCTCTCGGGAAGCTGGACACTCTGCTAGGTGCAAGTGCCCCAAAAGGCCAGGTCTGGACCTCAGAGGCCAAGCTGTCAGAGAAATGCCGGTGCTGGTGGTCCCGATCACCGACCCCATGTGTGGTGCGAAATCGCAAGCCGCCGCTCTTGGGGAATTTTTGACGTGGCGCCGGGCGCCTTCGCCCCGGGTCTGTGCTCAAGACCTCCAATTCACCCTGGGCACCAAATCCAGAGGCAATGTCTCGGGACCGACAGAGACCACCTCTAGGGTCCAAAATTCTGGCGACGGCTCTCGGGAAGCTGGACACTCTGCTAGGTGCAAGTGCCCCAAAAGGCCAGGTCTGGACCTCAGAGGCCAAGCTGTCAGAGAAATGCCGGTGCTGGTGGTCCCGATCACCGACCCCATGTGTGGTGCGAAATCCCAAGCCGCCGCTCTTGAGGAATTTTTGACGTGGCGCCGGGCGCCTTCACCCCGGGTCTGTGCTCAGGACCTCCAATTCACCCTGGGCACCAAATCCAGAGGCAATGTCTCGGGACCGACAGAGACCACCTCTAGGGTCCAAAATTCTGGCGACGGCTCTCGGGAAGCTGGACACTCTGCTAGGTGCAAGTGCCCCAAAAGGCCAGGTCTGGACCTCAGAGGCCAAGCTGTCAGAGAAATGCCGGTGCTGGTGGTCCCGATCACCGACCCCATGTGTGGTGCGAAATCGCAAGCGGCCGCTCTTGGGGAATTCTTGACGTGGCGCCGGGCGCCTTCGCCCCAGACCTGCGCTCAGGGCAGAAAGGTTCACCCTGGGCACCAAATCCAGAGGCAATGTCTCGGGACCGACAGAGACCACCTCTAGGGTCCAAAATTCTGGCGACGGCTCTCGGGAAGCTGGACACTCTGCTAGGTGCAAGTGCCCCAAAAGGCCAGGTCTGGACCTCAGAGGCCAAGCTGTCAGAGAAATGCCGGTGCTGGTGGTCCCGATCACCGACCCCATGTGTGGTGCGAAATCGCAAGCCGCCGCTCTTGGGGAATTTTTGACGTGGCGCCGGGCGCCTTCGCCCCGGGTCTGTGCTCAGGACCTCCAATTCACCCTGGGCACCAAATCCAGAGGCAATGTCTCGGGACCGACAGAGACCACCTCTAGGGTCCAAAATTCTGCCGACGGCTCTCGGGAAGCTGGACACTCTGCTAGGTGCAAGTGCCCCAAAAGGCCAGGTCTGGATCCCAGAGGCCAAGCTGTCAGAGAAATGCCGGTGCTGGTGGTCCCGATCACCGACCCCATGTGTGGTGCGAAATCGCAAGCGGCCGCTCTTGGGGAATTCTTGACGTGGCGCCGGGCGCCTTCGCCCCAGACCTGCGCTCAGGGCAGACAGGTTCACCCTGGGCACCAAATCCAGAGGCAATGTCTCGGGACCGACAGAGACCACCTCTAGGGTCCAAAATTCTGCCGACGGCTCTCGGGAAGCTGGACACTCTGCTAGGTGCAAGTGCCCCAAAAGGCCAGGTCTGGACCTCAGAGGCCAAGCTGTCAGAGAAATGCCAGTGCTGGTGGTCCCGATCACCGACCCCATGTGTGGTGCGAAATCGCAAGCCGCCGCTCTTGGGGAATTTTTGACGTGGCGCCGGGCGCCTTCACCCCGGGTCTGTGCTCAGGACCTCCAATTCACCCTGGGCACCAAATCCAGAGGCAATGTCTCGGGACCGACAGAGACCACCTCTAGGGTCCAAAATTCTGGCGACGGCTCTCGAGAAGCTGGACACTCTGCTAGGTGCAAGTGCCCCAAAAGGCCAGGTCTGGATCCCAGAGGCCAAGCTGTCAGTGAAATGCCGGTGCTGGTGGTCCCGATCACCGACCCCATGTGTGGTGCGAAATCGCAAGCGGCCGCTCTTGGGGAATTCTTGACGTGGCGCCGGGCGCCTTCGCCCCAGACCTGCGCTCAGGGCAGAAAGGTTCACCCTGGGCACCAAATCCAGAGGCAATGTCTCGGGACCGACAGAGACCACCTCTAGGGTCCAAAATTCTGGTGACGGCTCTCGGGAAGCTGGACACTCTGCTAGGTGCAAGTGCCCCAAAAGGCCAGGTCTGGACCTCAGAGGCCAAGCTGTCAGAGAAATGCCGGTGCTGGTGGTCCTGATCACCGACCCCATGTGTGGTGCGAAATCGCAAGCCGCCGCTCTTGGGGAATTTTTGACGTGGCGCCGGGCGCCTTCACCCCGGGTCTGTGCTCAGGACCTCCAATTCACCCTGGGCACCAAATCCAGAGGCAATGTCTCGGGACCGACAGAGACCACCTCTAGGGTCCAAAATTCTGGCGACGGCTCTCGGGAAGCTGGACACTCTGCTAGGTGCAAGTGCCCCAAAAGGCCAGGTCTGGACCTCAGAGGCCAAGCTGTCAGAGAAATGCCGGTGCTGGTGGTCCCGATCACCGACCCCATGTGTGGTGCGAAATCCCAAGCGGCAGCTCTTGAGGAATTTTTGACGTGGCGCCGGGCGCCTTCACCCCGGGTCTGTGCTCAGGACCTCCAATTCACCCTGGGCACCAAATCCAGAGGCAATGTCTCGGGACCGACAGAGACCACCTCTAGGGTCCAAAATTCTGCCGACGGCTCTCGGGAAGCTGGACACTCTGCTAGGTGCAAGTGCCCCAAAAGGCCAGGTCTGGATCCCAGAGGCCAAGCTGTCAGAGAAATGCCGGTGCTGGTGGTCCCGATCACCGACCCCATGTGTGGTGCGAAATCGCAAGCCGCCGCTCTTGGGGAATTCTTGACGTGGCGCCGGGCGCCTTCGCCCCAGACCTGCGCTCAGGGCAGAAAGGTTCACCCTGGGCACCAAATCCAGAGGCAATGTCTCGGGACCGACAGAGACCACCTCTAGGGTCCAAAATTCTGGCGACGGCTCTCGGGAAGCTGGACACTCTGCTAGGTGCAAGTGCCCCAAAAGGCCAGGTCTGGACCTCAGAGGCCAAGCTGTCAGAGAAATGCCGGTGCTGGTGGTCCCGATCACCGACCCCATGTGTGGTGCGAAATCGCAAGCCGCCGCTCTTGGGGAATTCTTGACGTGGCGCCGGGCGCCTTCGCCCCAGACCTGCGCTCAGGGCAGAAAGGTTCACCCTGGGCACCAAATCCAGAGGCAATGTCTCGGGACCGACAGAGACCACCTCTAGGGTCCAAAATTCTGGCGACGGCTCTCGGGAAGCTGGACACTCTGCTAGGTGCAAGTGCCCCAAAAGGCCAGGTCTGGACCTCAGAGGCCAAGCTGTCAGAGAAATGCCGGTGCTGGTGGTCCCGATCACCGACCCCATGTGTGGTGCGAAATCGCAAGCCGCCGCTCTTGGGGAATTTTTGACGTGGCGCCGGGCGCCTTCGCCCCGGGTCTGTGCTCAGGACCTCCAATTCACCCTGGGCACCAAATCCAGAGGCAATGTCTCGGGACCGACAGAGACCACCTCTAGGGTCCAAAATTCTGGCGACGGCTCTCGGGAAGCTGGACACTCTGCTAGGTGCAAGTGCCCCAAAAGGCCAGGTCTGGACCTCAGAGGCCAAGCTGTCAGAGAAATGCCGGTGCTGGTGGTCCCGATCACCGACCCCATGTGTGGTGCGAAATCCCAAGCGGCAGCTCTTGAGGAATTTTTGACGTGGCGCCGGGCGCCTTCACCCCGGGTCTGTGCTCAGGACCTCCAATTCACCCTGGGCACCAAATCCAGAGGCAATGTCTCGGGACCGACAGAGACCACCTCTAGGGTCCAAAATTCTGGCGACGGCTCTCGGGAAGCTGGACACTCTGCTAGGTGCAAGTGCCCCAAAAGGCCAGGTCTGGATCCCAGAGGCCAAGCTGTCAGAGAAATGCCGGTGCTGGTGGTCCCGATCACCGACCCCATGTGTGGTGCGAAATCGCAAGCGGCCGCTCTTGGGGAATTCTTGACGTGGCGCCGGGCGCCTTCGCCCCGGGTCTGCGCTCAGGGCAGAAAGGTTCACCCTGGGCACCAAATCCAGAGGCAATGTCTCGGGACCGACAGAGACCACCTCTAGGGTCCAAAATTCTGGCGACGGCTCTCGGGAAGCTGGACACTCTGCTAGGTGCAAGTGCCCCAAAAGGCCAGGTCTGGACCTCAGAGGCCAAGCTGTCAGAGAAATGCCGGTGCTGGTGGTCCCGATCACCGACCCCATGTGTGGTGCGAAATCGCAAGCCGCCGCTCTTGGGGAATTTTTGACGTGGCGCCGGGCGCCTTCGCCCCGGGTCTGTGCTCAGGACCTCCAATTCACCCTGGGCACCAAATCCAGAGGCAATGTCTCGGGACCGACAGAGACCACCTCTAGGGTCCAAAATTCTGGCGACGGCTCTCGGGAAGCTGGACACTCTGCTAGGTGCAAGTGCCCCAAAAGGCCAGGTCTGGATCCCAGAGGCCAAGCTGTCAGAGAAATGCCGGTGCTGGTGGTCCCGATCACCGACCCCATGTGTGGTGCGAAATCGCAAGCCGCCGCTCTTGGGGAATTCTTGACGTGGCGCCGGGCGCCTTCGCCCCAGACCTGCGCTCAGGGCAGAAAGGTTCACCCTGGGCACCAAATCCAGAGGCAATGTCTCGGGACCGACAGAGACCACCTCTAGGGTCCAAAATTCTGGCGACGGCTCTCGGGAAGCTGGACACTCTGCTAGGTGCAAGTGCCCCAAAAGGCCAGGTCTGGACCTCAGAGGCCAAGCTGTCAGAGAAATGCCGGTGCTGGTGGTCCCGATCACCGACCCCATGTGTGGTGCGAAATCGCAAGCCGCCGCTCTTGGGGAATTCTTGACGTGGCGCCGGGCGCCTTCGCCCCAGACCTGCGCTCAGGGCAGAAAGGTTCACCCTGGGCACCAAATCCAGAGGCAATGTCTCGGGACCGACAGAGACCACCTCTAGGGTCCAAAATTCTGGCGACGGCTCTCGGGAAGCTGGACACTCTGCTAGGTGCAAGTGCCCCAAAAGGCCAGGTCTGGACCTCAGAGGCCAAGCTGTCAGAGAAATGCCAGTGCTGGTGGTCCCGATCACCGACCCCATGTGTGGTGCGAAATCGCAAGCCGCCGCTCTTGGGGAATTTTTGACGTGGCGCAGGGCGCCTTCACCCCGGGTCTGTGCTCAGGACCTCCAATTCACCCTGGGCACCAAATCCAGAGGCAATGTCTCGGGACCGACAGAGACCACCTCTAGGGTCCAAAATTCTGGCGACGGCTCTCGAGAAGCTGGACACTCTGCTAGGTGCAAGTGCCCCAAAAGGCCAGGTCTGGATCCCAGAGGCCAAGCTGTCAGTGAAATGCCGGTGCTGGTGGTCCCGATCACCGACCCCATGTGTGGTGCGAAATCGCAAGCGGCCGCTCTTGGGGAATTCTTGACGTGGCGCCGGGCGCCTTCGCCCCAGACCTGCGCTCAGGGCAGAAAGGTTCACCCTGGGCACCAAATCCAGAGGCAATGTCTCGGGACCGACAGAGACCACCTCTAGGGTCCAAAATTCTGGCGACGGCTCTCGGGAAGCTGGACACTCTGCTAGGTGCAAGTGCCCCAAAAGGCCAGGTCTGGATCCCAGAGGCCAAGCTGTCAGAGAAATGCCGGTGCTGGTGGTCCCGATCACCGACCCCATGTGTGGTGCGAAATCGCAAGCGGCCGCTCTTGGGGAATTCTTGACGTGGCGCCGGGCGCCTTCGCCCCAGACCTGCGCTCAGGGCAGAAAGGTTCACCCTGGGCACCAAATCCAGAGGCAATGTCTCGGGACCGACAGAGACCACCTCTAGGGTCCAAAATTCTGGCGACGGCTCTCGGGAAGCTGGACACTCTGCTAGGTGCAAGTGCCCCAAAAGGCCAGGTCTGGACCTCAGAGGCCAAGCTGTCAGAGAAATGCCGGTGCTGGTGGTCCCGATCACCGACCCCATGTGTGGTGCGAAATCGCAAGCCGCCGCTCTTGGGGAATTCTTGACGTGGCGCCGGGCGCCTTCGCCCCAGACCTGCGCTCAGGGCAGAAAGGTTCACCCTGGGCACCAAATCCAGAGGCAATGTCTCGGGACCGACAGAGACCACCTCTAGGGTCCAAAATTCTGGCGACGGCTCTCGGGAAGCTGGACACTCTGCTAGGTGCAAGTGCCCCAAAAGGCCAGGTCTGGACCTCAGAGGCCAAGCTGTCAGAGAAATGCCAGTGCTGGTGGTCCCGATCACCGACCCCATGTGTGGTGCGAAATCGCAAGCCGCCGCTCTTGGGGAATTTTTGACGTGGCGCAGGGCGCCTTCACCCCGGGTCTGTGCTCAGGACCTCCAATTCACCCTGGGCACCAAATCCAGAGGCAATGTCTCGGGACCGACAGAGACCACCTCTAGGGTCCAAAATTCTGGCGACGGCTCTCGAGAAGCTGGACACTCTGCTAGGTGCAAGTGCCCCAAAAGGCCAGGTCTGGATCCCAGAGGCCAAGCTGTCAGTGAAATGCCGGTGCTGGTGGTCCCGATCACCGACCCCATGTGTGGTGCGAAATCGCAAGCGGCCGCTCTTGGGGAATTCTTGACGTGGCGCCGGGCGCCTTCGCCCCAGACCTGCGCTCAGGGCAGAAAGGTTCACCCTGGGCACCAAATCCAGAGGCAATGTCTCGGGACCGACAGAGACCACCTCTAGGGTCCAAAATTCTGGCGACGGCTCTCGGGAAGCTGGACACTCTGCTAGGTGCAAGTGCCCCAAAAGGCCAGGTCTGGATCCCAGAGGCCAAGCTGTCAGAGAAATGCCGGTGCTGGTGGTCCCGATCACCGACCCCATGTGTGGTGCGAAATCGCAAGCGGCCGCTCTTGGGGAATTCTTGACGTGGCGCCGGGCGCCTTCGCCCCAGACCTGCGCTCAGGGCAGAAAGGTTCACCCTGGGCACCAAATCCAGAGGCAATGTCTCGGGACCGACAGAGACCACCTCTAGGGTCCAAAATTCTGCCGACGGCTCTCGGGAAGCTGGACACTCTGCTAGGTGCAAGTGCCCCAAAAGGCCAGGTCTGGATCCCAGAGGCCAAGCTGTCAGAGAAATGCCGGTGCTGGTGGTCCCGATCACCGACCCCATGTGTGGTGCGAAATCGCAAGCGGCCGCTCTTGGGGAATTCTTGACGTGGCGCCGGGCGCCTTCGCCCCAGACCTGCGCTCAGGGCAGACAGGTTCACCCTGGGCACCAAATCCAGAGGCAATGTCTCGGGACCGACAGAGACCACCTCTAGGGTCCAAAATTCTGCCGACGGCTCTCGGGAAGTGTTGGAACCAGGCGCAGGACAACTGCACAGGCCTTTACGGGAGCCGAGCCGGATTACAAGACACGATCCCAATATGAGTTTAGATCTTGCTCCGTTTATTAGCGGAAGTGCAGATATATTTATACCTACAAGCATCTGAGGGATATCCAGGTTAGCTACGATTGGTTGCTAAGGGGGGTTGCTATGTCCCGGCCGCATAGATTCTTTCCCAGCTCTGCAAAGTTGTTTACCAGAGTCGGCTAACTACTCTTTCCCACATAGCTCCCCATTCCCAGCCGGCCAAGGACAACTCACTAACACTCCCCAGTACATTATCAGCAAGGCGCAGGTGGTGCAGATTCTCAGCACAGTGCAGATTCTCAGCACAGTGCAGATTCCCAGCACAGTATTTCTCTACAATTCCCCCTTTTTTCTTTTGCACTAATCAAGCCTTGCTGGTAAGTGAGAATACCTTATGTCTAAAACATGCAAGAACACAATACCTTATGTCTAAAACATGCAAAAAAACACAATACCTTATGTCTAAAACATGCAAAAACACAGCCAAAAACTACAAGGCATAAGCAATAGAACAATTAGTAACATTAGCCGCGATTTACTAATACATGCACCCATCCCCAAGTCTGTGTTGGTCTGCAAGGTTTTTTCCAGTCAAAGAGTCCGACGTCCTGCTGAGCAGCGTTTGTTGTCTATTGATCTGCTGATGGGCAGTTCAAGGACTCTCGATCATTTCATCGCGGAGGTTTTACCAACCGCCTGGAGCCGTAAGGTGTCCTCGATCTCCAAGCCATTCCTCTATAAGTCCTCCTTTTTTCTTTTGCATTAACCAGGCGTTATGAGTAAGGGAGGATAGCATTCGCCTTAAGCATGCAAAGGCACAGCTGACTAAACCTAGGATTAAAAGTATAATAATCAAAAGCATTAAACCTGTTTTAAGCAAGGATTTCAGCCACCCACCAATACCCAATAAGTTAGTTAACCCATCCAGTCCAAAGAAGCCCACATCTTTTTGTATCTTCTGGGCGTGTTCCATCAGCTGTTGGATTTGCTGGTGGATTGCCTTAGAGTGGTCTTGCAGATCCATACAGCACATTCCTTCAAAGTCTTCACATCCGTGCCCATGGGCTAGCAGCAGGAAGTCGATGGCCGCTCTGTTTTGTAGCACCGCGTGTTGCATCTGTGATAAATCTAGCGCAAGATTAGAGAGGACATGACTGGTGACATTTGCTTGTTTAACCACCCAGCAAGATAGGGTGTCTAAGACTTTGTGAGCTCGCGCCGCTGCCGCCCCTGGTACAAAGAAGGATGCCAAAATTACCTCCCACTTGGACCAAAGACGGACATTGTCATTACAGTCCTCCGTCTGGGTTATGCTACGTGCCATTCGTCGAGTTCTTCTTTTGACCCTGGTGCTGTTAGGATGGACCCAGGGCAAAGCCATACTTATTTGGCCTACTGTACATGGACCCCCTATGGGCTTTGATGGAATTCCGGACCAAGCCCGGTTGCCGCATATGAGAAAATATCCTGCAGGCAACGTTCGAGGGGTTACAGGGCTGGATCCCGGATGTGAGGAATTGTGGGACATCTTACCACACCATTTATTCCAACGACTCCCGTTGCCGATTGGGTACAACCAGGTGGGCGCCTGAGAGCTACTGCGACAATTATTACTATAACCCGAAGCGCAACCCTTATGCGATGCATTAATATAAAGGCAAACAGAAGCATTAAGAGAATCTATTAACTCTATCTCCTGTGGTTCAGGCCCTGCAGGCAGGTTGTGGCTCCAAAGATCGAAACGATTGATTCCCGTTGCCAAGTTCTCGAGTACTGTCAATCTTTTCAAAGTTTGGGGATTCCCCAATGACGGCATTGCCTTTACTGCATTCCAGAAATACTTCCACGTGGTCTCGTTTACAGGTACCCCAACTAGACATGTTACAAAGGGGGTACTAGGGGTGGCCAGACTAGCGCAGAAGCGCGTGGTATTTAGCTCTCGAGCTAAGGTCACCCAGATGTTTTGTCGAGGATCAAACAACCGTGGATGGTACCCTGGAGCCCCTTCCGTCCCAGAGCCCAGTACCCAGAACATCAGCAACGCTGCTGCCCACCACTGTCCTGCATGTCCCTTCCGACAGGACGGTCCCTCGTATCCGTGGGTCCTTTCGCAGGGCGAGTCCATCTGCTGGGAACCCATAGTGGACCTGTGGGTGTAGAAACACACATATGCCCTCGACCATTGAATACAACTTCTGCTGGACCCTCCCATAACCCGGTCCGAGGGTGCCGGTAGTGCACGCTCATAGATGACTCTTGTATCTTTTGACTACGGACCCGCTGCGCGTGCACCCACATGGGGGGTTCCGTGTCATCTCCAAACACACAAAGATGGTTTAACACAAACAGTGTATAGGACAACCGTTCTTTTGGGTCCGTCATTTCCTTAAATTTCATCAGGTAATCTTTTAAGGTGCGATTAGCCCGTTCTACCATGGCTTGGCCAGTGGGTGAATTTGGAATTCCCTTGACATGCTTAATACCCCATTTCTCACAGAACTGACGAACACTGTCACTGGCATATGCCGGACCATTGTCTGTCTTAATCACTTCTGGGACTCCTAATACTGCAAAGCAAGCGGTTAGATGTTTTTTCACATGAAGGGCTCTTTCCCCAGGCTGAGCGGTTGCCCATATTACATGCGAGTAAGTATCAATAGACACATGCACATACTTAAGTCGAGCAAACTCCGGAACATGTGTGACATCCATCTGCCATATCTCTAATGCCTTCAGGCCCCTGGGATTCACACCAATGCCCAGACCTGGCCCGTGATGACTACATTGGGGACAGGCCTGCACAATTCCGCGGGCATCGGACATAGTTATACCATACATCCGGATCAGGCCTTTGGCATTAGTGTGGAACTGTTCATGAGCAATACGGGCGATTTCAAAACAACTTAGTGGCCCATGCTCGCGCACCAAGCTCACTAACCGGTCAGCCCGATCGTTACCCTCCCCCAAACCTAGTGTCCATTGATGACTCCGGACGTGGATGATACAGAATGCTGTCGAACGCCACCTCACCGCTCTTTTGATTTGTAGAAACAGCTGGAACAATCGCTGGTTAGAAGTTTCTTTCAAAAGAGCATCCTCAATTCGCTGTACTACTCCGACGACGTACAGGGAGTCCGATACAATATTCAACGGGGTGTCCTTCCAGTGCATCAGCGCCCATGCGACAGCTGCCAATTCTAAAGTCTGCAACGAGTCACCTTCTACCGCTTGTAGGGTGTGGGCTTTCCATAGGTCTTTCTCCTTCCAGGTGATGGCTGCCCTTCTGGAAGATTTCCCTGCATCCGTGAATACTGTGAGGCCATCACGCAGAGGTCTTTCTACACACTTTGGTCTTTCTACCCACGAATAGCTGGTAAGGAAGTGGCCAAGCTTTCCTGCAGGCCTTTCCGAAGTTACCTCCCCAGGGAACTCCAGGAGCGCTAGCTGCAGCGCAGTGGAGTGCCACAGGGCCCATTCCAAATCTGCCGCCTGCAGGGGAAGGTGGATCGCCGCCGGCTCACCCCCTGAGATTGCCAGCACCCGAATTCTCCCACGGCGGACCATGTGAGCCACCGCTTCCAACCGAGGGGTCACACTCTTGCACGGTTGAACTGAGGAGAAAATCCATTCTAAAACTGCAAGGTAGTCTTCTCCCCCTTTTTTCTTTTGCCACTGCATGACTACCGCCGTGAGGGAATTCTCCCGTGAAAGAATGAGAAGGCGCAAAGGCAATTCTGGAAGATACCGTGGGCATAAGCGCGTAGCTACTAACTCCCCTAATCGTTCGACACAGGCTTGCTGCGCTGGCGTGAGCGAAATCGGCTTCCCAGCGTCTGTACCTTTGAGCAAAGGACGTAGTGGCTCAAGGTCCTCATTAGAAATACCCAGCAATGAACGCACCCATTGTAGATCTCCCATTAGGGTCTGCACATCAGTTAATGTACGTAAATTCACATGTAAGGTAACCTTTTGAGGAGCGACTGTGGATTCTGTAATAACCCAGCCAAGGTATTTCCATGGACTGGTATGCTGTACCTTTTCCGGAGCGATGACCAGACCGGAGCTGCTGAGTGTGTTGGCGATTGCTTCCTCATCTTCTGTCGTGAATCGAGTCTTTCGGGCAAACAGGATGTCGTCCATATAGTGGTAGATGATGGTATCAGGCCATCGCTGTCGGAGAGGCTGTAAGGTAGCAGCGACAAACATCTGACACATGGTGGGGCTGTTTCGCATGCCTTGAGGCAGGACGACCCATTGGAAGCGCTGTGCCGGCTCCGCACGGTTCACCGAAGGTAGCGTGAAGGCAAACCTCGAGGAGTCCTCCGGATGTAAGGGAATGGTATAGAAACAGTCTTTTAAATCCACAATCAATAAATCCCACCCTTGGGGTAACATGGCAGGGGATGGAATCCCTGGCTGCAGCGCACCCATAGGTTCCATCTGCTCATTTACCTTTCTCAGATCGTGTAGCAGTCGAAATTTGCCAGACTTTTTTGGAATAACAAAAATTGGGGTATTCCAGGGGCTAGTGGAGGATTTCAAATGGCCAGCATCTAATTGTTCTTTCACCAGCTGATGCGCGATTTGCAGCCTTTCTGCGCTTAGCGGCCACTGCTCGACCCAAACCGGGTCGGCTGTTTTCCAAGTGATCTTTAATGGCTGCCTGACAGCGGCCGCTGCGAGAAAACCGAATCGGTGGTAGTCAAAACCACCCCCAGCTGGGACATGCACTCACGACCAATCAGGGCATTTACACCGAAAGGCAAGGCAAGGATTGTTACCCGGGATGTTATTGTTTTCCCGTCGATGGTCAAGGTGACGGGTACTCTGCTTTCATATGCTGTTGCCACACCTCCAATGCCATCAACACTCCCTATAGCGGGTCGTAATGGCCAGCTGCTCGGCCAGAGCCTCCGGGAGATTATCGTCACGTCGGCTCCCGTGTCGAATAAGGCATCAAAGGTGATCTGCTGCCCCTGGCAGGTCATGGTTACTGGTAACGTTGGTCTTTTTCGCATATTCAAGGTTAAGCACACCAACCCTCCTGTAGAGCCGAATCCATCCTCTCCCCTTTCTGGTCGATCGTCAGCAGTAGGGGCAAAGCCAGCCATGAGATTGCTCAAGGGTACCAACTGAGCTATCTTACTGCTCTTGGGTATAAACACCGGAGGTGAATAGGTGTAAGCCACAATTTCGATAGTCCCGGTGGAATCTGCATCAATCACCCCAGGACAGACCATAATCCCTTGCATTCCAGCAGAGGAGCGACCAATTAGTAAAGCGCCTAGATTTTTCTTGGAGGGGTGGAGAGGCCCCCGCATAGTTGTTGGAATGCGGACCGGATTACAGTCTATAAGGGTTACATCTATTGCGGTTGCCAAGTCGACCCCCAAGCTGCCGCGAGTGGCTGGTCGCAAACCGGATTCGCCGCAGAGGCTGGGGCAGGAGCTACTATTTTCTTCGCGCGGCTCCGTGACGCGCTCAGATTGCCGTTTCCCGAATGGGGACATGCCTCAGGCGCATGTGAGTCCGATCGGCAGCTCGGACACCACACTTCCCCCTGTGGGCACTGTCGCTTCATGTGCCCTCGTTGACCACACCTGAAACATCTTCTGGGCTTCCTAGGGGGTGGGCCCCGCTGTGTCTCGGAGAGAGGCCGCAGTGCCGCCGCAAGGACCTGAGTCTGTGACTGAAACGCTCGCTCTAATAGTTCAGACTGAGCCTGCAGCGCTTCCGTGAGGAATGCTGCTGGGCCGTTTCTTTCTCTTTTGGAGACTTCCTCAAGTATTATTTCAATAGGGGCATCACGCGGCAGGTTTAATATCATGTTCTTACATTTTGGGTTCGCATTCTCAAACGCTAACATTCGCAACATCTGTTTACGCAGCTCATCTGATAACTCGGGTGCCTGTTCCAGAGCTTGCACCAACCGATCCACAAAAGCCGTGAATGACTCTGTGCCTCCTTGCTTGATCGTAGTAAAGGAGGGGGCTTTTTTCTCGGCAGGCAATGCAAGCAAGGCGGTCAGGGCTGTCTCTGCGGCCGCGGTAAGCAAGGCCACATTATAGGTCAATTGTACCATCTGGTTGGAAAAGTGCCCCTTGCCACAAATCATCTCTACACGCACGCCGTCCATAGGGTCTCCGGCTACCCGAGGTCGATCGCACACCCTCTGAGCCTGCCTCTCCCACTCTCGTTCCCATAGAATAAACTGCGCTGGAGAGAGCAGCAATCGGGCAATCTGGCCGCAGTCCCCGGGAAGTACAAGCTCAGAACTAAACAGAAACTGTAACATCTGCTTTGCTGGTTCCGAATGCAAGCCATAGTTTGTAACCGTCTGTCGTAATTGCTGCAGTATCTTCCAATCAAAAGCCTTCCACCTAGCCTCTACATTACCATCTGCCTGCTGCTGGAGTATTACCGGACACGCTATAGCTGACGCAGCCTCCCACTCGCCTTCCAGGATGGCATCCTTAATCACTCCCGTCCATCTGCCGCCGCTTGCAGGCCGTACCGTAATACCCTCACCAGAGGTAACTCGAACATCCCCCATGGTTCGGCCCCCGAGACCTAGACTCTGCAGTTCTTTAATTGCCTTCCTCAGCGCTCTATCAGATGGTCTCTCTCTACCCTGCCGGTTTACCATACCCTCATCATCAGATGTATTCTCACTGTCGCTATTTACTAATTTTCGCGAGCCTTTTGCCGGCATTCTCGCTGCCTCGGCCCCTCCCTTAGCCCCCGCCGGTGAGCCTGCCTCCTCCGGAGGAGCAGAAGCTTCTCGATAAGCGTCAGCTCTACCTGGCTCGGAGCCAAGGCCAGCCTCCTCGGCAATTTCAGCCGCAGTCTTTCGGGATCTGGCGACAACGCCCCTTGGAGTAACATTCATTCCCCCACCAAATGGTGAAACCTCAGATTCCGCTCCCAAAATTTCCGAAGCCGCCATGGCCACCTTCTTCTCAGCAGTCATCTGGCGGAGATGGTTCCTAACTTCTTTCCAGGTGGATCCCATCTCTTTAGCGGATTTGCTTCCGCTGATCGTGGATTCCCATAACGAATCCCCGATCTTCCGCCACTCTGTAACACTAAACACAGTGGCAGGATCTGAAAAGTGGCCCTGTTCTCTGGCCCATTTTAACAACTCATGGAGTTTTTTCGTACTCACAGCCGCCTCTCGCTTAGTGAGAATCTGTGATAACAGCTGTGTTGCCGCCTCCCAGTCCATGGCTAAGGCGGTCTTCGCGGAGGGGCCCCGACGGCTCAACCGCCCCCGCCCCTAGACCCTGTGCCCAGCACTGTCCCGGCGGTGTGGGTACCTCACACCGGACGCCGCTTCCCAGCTCCTCAATCCTCCGTCACGCTGTGGTGACCCTGGATTTTCCGCGATCCTCCGTCAAGCCGCGCTGACCCCGGATCTTCCGCCCGCGGATCTTCCCCCGTCAGCCGTGGCTATCCAGGATCTCCGACCTGCCACAGCACCTTCCCGCCGCCAGGTCCCGACGACCCTGCCGTTGGGTCCCTGTTCGGGCGCCAGATGTTGGAACCAGGCGCAGGACAACTGCACAGGCCTTTACGGGAGCCGAGCCGGATTACAAGACACGATCCCAATATGAGTTTAGATCTTGCTCCGTTTATTAGCGGAAGTGCAGATATATTTATACCTACAAGCATCTGAGGGATATCCAGGTTAGCTACGATTGGTTGCTAAGGGGGGTTGCTATGTCCCGGCCGCATAGATTCTTTCCCAGCTCTGCAAAGTTGTTTACCAGAGTCGGCTAACTACTCTTTCCCACATAGCTCCCCATTCCCAGCCGGCCAAGGACAACTCACTAACACTCCCCAGTACATTATCAGCAAGGCGCAGGTGGTGCAGATTCTCAGCACAGTAAAGATTCTCAGCACAGTGCAGATTCCCAGCACAGTATTTCTCTACAGGGAAGCTGGACACTCTGCTAGGTGCAAGTGCCCCAAAAGGCCAGGTCTGGACCTCAGAGGCCAAGCTGTCAGAGAAATGCCGGTGCTGGTGGTCCCGATCACCGACCCCATGTGTGGTGCGAAATCGCAAGCCGCCGCTCTTGGGGAATTTTTGACGTGGCGCCGGGCGCCTTCACCCCGGGTCTGTGCTCAGGACCTCCAATTCACCCTGGGCACCAAATCCAGAGGCAATGTCTCGGGACCGACAGAGACCACCTCTAGGGTCCAAAATTCTGGCGACGGCTCTCGGGAAGCTGGACACTCTGCTAGGTGCAAGTGCCCCAAAAGGCCAGGTCTGGACCTCAGAGGCCAAGCTGTCAGAGAAATGCCGGTGCTGGTGGTCCCGATCACCGACCCCATGTGTGGTGCGAAATCGCAAGCCGCCGCTCTTGGGGAATTTTTGACGTGGCGCCGGGCGCCTTCGCCCCGGGTCTGTGCTCAGGACCTCCAATTCACCCTGGGCACCAAATCCAGAGGCAATGTCTCGGGACCGACAGAGACCACCTCTAGGGTCCAAAATTCTGGCGACGGCTCTCGGGAAGCTGGACACTCTGCTAGGTGCAAGTGCCCCAAAAGGCCAGGTCTGGATCCCAGAGGCCAAGCTGTCAGAGAAATGCCGGTGCTGGTGGTCCCGATCACCGACCCCATGTGTGGTGCGAAATCGCAAGCCGCCGCTCTTGGGGAATTCTTGACGTGGCGCCGGGCGCCTTCGCCCCAGACCTGCGCTCAGGGCAGAAAGGTTCACCCTGGGCACCAAATCCAGAGGCAATGTCTCGGGACCGACAGAGACCACCTCTAGGGTCCAAAATTCTGGCGACGGCTCTCGGGAAGCTGGACACTCTGCTAGGTGCAAGTGCCCCAAAAGGCCAGGTCTGGACCTCAGAGGCCAAGCTGTCAGAGAAATGCCAGTGCTGGTGGTCCCGATCACCGACCCCATGTGTGGTGCGAAATCGCAAGCCGCCGCTCTTGGGGAATTTTTGACGTGGCGCCGGGCGCCTTCGCCCCGGGTCTGTGCTCAGGACCTCCAATTCACCCTGGGCACCAAATCCAGAGGCAATGTCTCGGGACCGACAGAGACCACCTCTAGGGTCCAAAATTCTGCCGACGGCTCTCGGGAAGCTGGACACTCTGCTAGGTGCAAGTGCCCCAAAAGGCCAGGTCTGGATCCCAGAGGCCAAGCTGTCAGAGAAATGCCGGTGCTGGTGGTCCCGATCACCGACCCCATGTGTGGTGCGAAATCGCAAGCGGCCGCTCTTGGGGAATTCTTGACGTGGCGCCGGGCGCCTTCGCCCCAGACCTGCGCTCAGGGCAGACAGGTTCACCCTGGGCACCAAATCCAGAGGCAATGTCTCGGGACCGACAGAGACCACCTCTAGGGTCCAAAATTCTGCCGACGGCTCTCGGGAAGCTGGACACTCTGCTAGGTGCAAGTGCCCCAAAAGGCCAGGTCTGGACCTCAGAGGCCAAGCTGTCAGAGAAATGCCGGTGCTGGTGGTCCCGATCACCGACCCCATGTGTGGTGCGAAATCGCAAGCCGCCGCTCTTGGGGAATTTTTGACGTGGCGCCGGGCGCCTTCACCCCGGGTCTGTGCTCAGGACCTCCAATTCACCCTGGGCACCAAATCCAGAGGCAATGTCTCGGGACCGACAGAGACCACCTCTAGGGTCCAAAATTCTGGCGACGGCTCTCGGGAAGCTGGACACTCTGCTAGGTGCAAGTGCCCCAAAAGGCCAGGTCTGGATCCCAGAGGCCAAGCTGTCAGTGAAATGCCGGTGCTGGTGGTCCCGATCACCGACCCCATGTGTGGTGCGAAATCGCAAGCGGCCGCTCTTGGGGAATTCTTGACGTGGCGCCGGGCGCCTTCGCCCCAGACCTGCGCTCAGGGCAGAAAGGTTCACCCTGGGCACCAAATCCAGAGGCAATGTCTCGGGACCGACAGAGACCACCTCTAGGGTCCAAAATTCTGGCGACGGCTCTCGGGAAGCTGGACACTCTGCTAGGTGCAAGTGCCCCAAAAGGCCAGGTCTGGACCTCAGAGGCCAAGCTGTCAGAGAAATGCCGGTGCTGGTGGTCCCGATCACCGACCCCATGTGTGGTGCGAAATCGCAAGCCGCCGCTCTTGGGGAATTTTTGACGTGGCGCCGGGCGCCTTCGCCCCGGGTCTGTGCTCAGGACCTCCAATTCACCCTGGGCACCAAATCCAGAGGCAATGTCTCGGGACCGACAGAGACCACCTCTAGGGTCCAAAATTCTGGCGACGGCTCTCGGGAAGCTGGACACTCTGCTAGGTGCAAGTGCCCCAAAAGGCCAGGTCTGGATCCCAGAGGCCAAGCTGTCAGAGAAATGCCGGTGCTGGTGGTCCCGATCACCGACCCCATGTGTGGTGCGAAATCGCAAGCGGCCGCTCTTGGGGAATTCTTGACGTGGCGCCGGGCGCCTTCGCCCCGGGTCTGTGCTCAGGACCTCCAATTCACCCTGGGCACCAAATCCAGAGGCAATGTCTCGGGACCGACAGAGACCACCTCTAGGGTCCAAAATTCTGCCAACGGCTCTCGGGAAGCTGGACACTCTGCTAGGTGCAAGTGCCCCAAAAGGCCAGGTCTGGACCTCAGAGGCCAAGCTGTCAGAGAAATGCCGGTGCTGGTGGTCCCGATCACCGACCCCATGTGTGGTGCGAAATCGCAAGCCGCCACTCTTGGGGAATTTTTGACGTGGCGCCGGGCGCCTTCGCCCCGGGTCTGTGCTCAAGACCTCCAATTCACCCTGGGCACCAAATCCAGAGGCAATGTCTCGGGACCGACAGAGACCACCTCTAGGGTCCAAAATTCTGGCGACGGCTCTCGGGAAGCTGGACACTCTGCTAGGTGCAAGTGCCCCAAAAGGCCAGGTCTGGACCTCAGAGGCCAAGCTGTCAGAGAAATGCCGGTGCTGGTGGTCCCGATCACCGACCCCATGTGTGGTGCGAAATCCCAAGCGGCAGCTCTTGAGGAATTTTTGACGTGGCGCCGGGCGCCTTCACCCCGGGTCTGTGCTCAGGACCTCCAATTCACCCTGGGCACCAAATCCAGAGGCAATGTCTCGGGACCGACAGAGACCACCTCTAGGGTCCAAAATTCTGGCGACGGCTCTCGGGAAGCTGGACACTCTGCTAGGTGCAAGTGCCCCAAAAGGCCAGGTCTGGACCTCAGAGGCCAAGCTGTCAGAGAAATGCCGGTGCTGGTGGTCCCGATCACCGACCCCATGTGTGGTGCGAAATCGCAAGCGGCCGCTCTTGGGGAATTCTTGACGTGGCGCCGGGCGCCTTCGCCCCAGACCTGCGCTCAGGGCAGAAAGGTTCACCCTGGGCACCAAATCCAGAGGCAATGTCTCGGGACCGACAGAGACCACCTCTAGGGTCCAAAATTCTGGCGACGGCTCTCGGGAAGCTGGACACTCTGCTAGGTGCAAGTGCCCCAAAAGGCCAGGTCTGGACCTCAGAGGCCAAGCTGTCAGAGAAATGCCGGTGCTGGTGGTCCCGATCACCGACCCCATGTGTGGTGCGAAATCGCAAGCCGCCGCTCTTGGGGAATTTTTGACGTGGCGCCGGGCGCCTTCGCCCCGGGTCTGTGCTCAGGACCTCCAATTCACCCTGGGCACCAAATCCAGAGGCAATGTCTCGGGACCGACAGAGACCACCTCTAGGGTCCAAAATTCTGCCGACGGCTCTCGGGAAGCTGGACACTCTGCTAGGTGCAAGTGCCCCAAAAGGCCAGGTCTGGATCCCAGAGGCCAAGCTGTCAGAGAAATGCCGGTGCTGGTGGTCCCGATCACCGACCCCATGTGTGGTGCGAAATCGCAAGCGGCCGCTCTTGGGGAATTCTTGACGTGGCGCCGGGCGCCTTCGCCCCAGACCTGCGCTCAGGGCAGAAAGGTTCACCCTGGGCACCAAATCCAGAGGCAATGTCTCGGGACCGACAGAGACCACCTCTAGGGTCCAAAATTCTGGCGACGGCTCTCGGGAAGCTGGACACTCTGCTAGGTGCAAGTGCCCCAAAAGGCCAGGTCTGGATCCCAGAGGCCAAGCTGTCAGAGAAATGCCGGTGCTGGTGGTCCCGATCACCGACCCCATGTGTGGTGCGAAATCGCAAGCCGTCGCTCTTGGGGAATTTTTGACGTGGCGCCGGGCGCCTTCGCCCCGGGTCTGTGCTCAGGACCTCCAATTCACCCTGGGCACCAAATCCAGAGGCAATGTCTCGGGACCGACAGAGACCACCTCTAGGGTCCAAAATTCTGCCAACGGCTCTCGGGAAGCTGGACACTCTGCTAAGTGCAAGTGCCCCAAAAGGCCAGGTCTGGATCCCAGAGGCCAAGCTGTCAGAGAAATGCCAGTGCTGGTGGTCCCGATCACCGACCCCATGTGTGGTGCGAAATCGCAAGCGGCCGCTCTTGGGGAATTCTTGACGTGGCGCCGGGCGCCTTCGCCCCAGAACTGCGTTCAGGGCAGACAAGTTCACCCTGGGCACCAAATCCAGAGGCAATGTCTCGGGACCGACAGAGACCACCTCTAGGGTCCAAAATTCTGGCGACGGCTCTCGGGAAGCTGGACACTCTGCTAGGTGCAAGTGCCCCAAAAGGCCAGGTCTGGACCTCAGAGGCCAAGCTGTCAGAGAAATGCCGGTGCTGGTGGTCCCGATCACCGACCCCATGTGTGGTGCGAAATCGCAAGCCGCCGCTCTTGGGGAATTTTTGACGTGGCGCCGGGCGCCTTCGCCCCGGGTCTGTGCTCAGGACCTCCAATTCACCCTGGGCACCAAATCCAGAGGCAATGTCTCGGGACCGACAGAGACCACCTCTAGGGTCCAAAATTCTGGCGACGGCTCTCGGGAAGCTGGACACTCTGCTAAGTGCAAGTGCCCCAAAAGGCCAGGTCTGGATCCCAGAGGCCAAGCTGTCAGTGAAATGCCGGTGCTGGTGGTCCCGATCACCGACCCCATGTGTGGTGCGAAATCGCAAGCCGCCGCTCTTGGGGAATTCTTGACGTGGCGCCGGGCGCCTTCGCCCCAGACCTGCGCTCAGGGCAGAAAGGTTCACCCTGGGCACCAAATCCAGAGGCAATGTCTCGGGACCGACAGAGACCACCTCTAGGGTCCAAAATTCTGGCAACGGCTCTCGGGAAGCTGGACACTCTGCTAAGTGCAAGTGCCCCAAAAGGCCAGGTCTGGATCCCAGAGGCCAAGCTGTCAGAGAAATGCCGGTGCTGGTGGTCCCGATCACCGACCCCATGTGTGGTGCGAAATCGCAAGCGGCCGCTCTTGGGGAATTGTTGACGTGGCGCCGGGCGCCTTCGCCCCAGACCTGCGCTCAGGGCAGAAAGGTTCACCCTGGGCACCAAATCCAGAGGCAATGTCTCGGGACCGACAGAGACCACCTCTAGGGTCCAAAATTCTGGCGACGGCTCTCGGGAAGCTGGACACTCTGCTAGGTGCAAGTGCCCCAAAAGGCCAGGTCTGGACCTCAGAGGCCAAGCTGTCAGAGAAATGCCGGTGCTGGTGGTCCCGATCACCGACCCCATGTGTGGTGCGAAATCGCAAGCCGCCGCTCTTGGGGAATTTTTGACGTGGCGCCGGGCGCCTTCGCCCCGGGTCTGTGCTCAGGACCTGCAATTCACCCTGGGCACCAAATCCAAAGGCAATGTCTCGGGACCGACAGAGACCACCTCTAGGGTCCAAAATTCTGGCGACGGCTCTCGGGAAGCTGGACACTCTGCTAGGTGCAAGTGCCCCAAAAGGCCAGGTCTGGATCCCAGAGGCCAAGCTGTCAGTGAAATGCCGGTGCTGGTGGTCCCGATCACCGACCTCATGTGTGGTGCGAAATCGCAAGCGGCCGCTCTTGGGGAATTGTTGACGTGGCGCCGGACGCCTTCGCCCCAGACCTGCGCTCAGGGCAGAAAGGTTCACCCTGGGCACCAAATCCAGAGGCAATGTCTCGGGACCGACAGAGACCACCTCTAGGGTCCAAAATTCTGGCGACGGCTCTCGGGAAGCTGGACACTCTGCTAGGTGCAAGTGCCCCAAAAGGCCAGGTCTGGACCTCAGAGGCCAAGCTGTCAGAGAAATGCCGGTGCTGGTGGTCCCGATCACCGACCCCATGTGTGGTGCGAAATCGCAAGCCGCCGCTCTTGGGGAATTTTTGACGTGGCGCCGGGCGCCTTCGCCCCGGGTCTGTGCTCAGGACCTCCAATTCACCCTGGGCACCAAATCCAGAGGCAATGTCTCGGGACCGACAGAGACCACCTCTAGGGTCCAAAATTCTGCCAACGGCTCTCGGGAAGCTGGACACTCTGCTAGGTGCAAGTGCCCCAAAAGGCCAGGTCTGGATCCCAGAGGCCAAGCTGTCAGAGAAATGCCGGTGCTGGTGGTCCCGATCACCGACCCCATGTGTGGTGCGAAATCGCAAGCGGCCGCTCTTGGGGAATTCTTGACGTGGCGCCGGGCGCCTTCGCCCCAGACCTGCGCTCAGGGCAGACAGGATCACCCTGGGCACCAAATCCAGAGGCAATGTCTCGGGACCGACAGAGACCACCTCTAGGGTCCAAAATTCTGGCGACGGCTCTCGGGAAGCTGGACACTCTGCTAGGTGCAAGTGCCCCAAAAGGCCAGGTCTGGACCTCAGAGGCCAAGCTGTCAGTGAAATGCCGGTGCTGGTGGTCCCGATCACCGACCCCATGTGTGGTGCGAAATCGCAAGCGGCCGCTCTTGGGGAATTCTTGACGTGGCGCCGGGCGCCTTCCCCCCAGAACTGCGTTCAGGGCAGACAAGTTCACCCTGGGCACCAAATCCAGAGGCAATGTCTCGGGACCGACAGAGACCACCTCTAGGGTCCAAAATTCTGGCGACGGCTCTCGGGAAGCTGGACACTCTGCTAGGTGCAAGTGCCCCAAAAGGCCAGGTCTGGACCTCAGAGGCCAAGCTGTCAGAGAAATGCCGGTGCTGGTGGTCCCGATCACCGACCCCATGTGTGGTGCGAAATCGCAAGCCGCCGCTCTTGGGGAATTTTTGACGTGGCGCCGGGCGCCTTCGCCCCGGGTCTGTGCTCAGGACCTCCAATTCACCCTGGGCACCAAATCCAGAGGCAATGTCTCGGGACCGACAGAGACCACCTCTAGGGTCCAAAATTCTGGCGACGGCTCTCGGGAAGCTGGACACTCTGCTAGGTGCAAGTGCCCCAAAAGGCCAGGTCTGGACCTCAGAGGCCAAGCTGTCAGAGAAATGCCGGTGCTGGTGGTCCCGATCACCGACCCCATGTGTGGTGCGAAATCGCAAGCCGCCACTCTTGGGGAATTTTTGACGTGGCGCCGGGCGCCTTCGCCCCGGGTCTGTGCTCAAGACCTCCAATTCACCCTGGGCACCAAATCCAGAGGCAATGTCTCGGGACCGACAGAGACCACCTCTAGGGTCCAAAATTCTGGCGACGGCTCTCGGGAAGCTGGACACTCTGCTAGGTGCAAGTGCCCCAAAAGGCCAGGTCTGGACCTCAGAGGCCAAGCTGTCAGAGAAATGCCGGTGCTGGTGGTCCCGATCACCGACCCCATGTGTGGTGCGAA
This sequence comes from Tinamus guttatus, assembly GCF_059628265.1. NCBI lineage: Eukaryota > Metazoa > Chordata > Aves > Tinamiformes > Tinamidae > Tinamus > Tinamus guttatus. Next base: position 40,238 of record NW_028289691.1, on the reverse strand, counting down.
ATCCCAAGCGGCAGCTCTTGGGGAATTTTTGACGTGGCGCCGGGCGCCTTCACCCCGGGTCTGTGCTCAGGACCTCCAATTCACCCTGGGCACCAAATCCAGAGGCAATGTCTCGGGACCGACAGAGACCACCTCTAGGGTCCAAAATTCTGGCGACGGCTCTCGGGAAGCTGGACACTCTGCTAGGTGCAAGTGCCCCAAAAGGCCAGGTCTGGACCTCAGAGGCCAAGCTGTCAGAGAAATGCCGGTGCTGGTGGTCCCGATCACCGACCCCATGTGTGGTGCGAAATCGCAAGCGGCCGCTCTTGGGGAATTCTTGACGTGGCGCCGGGCGCCTTCGCCCCAGACCTGCGCTCAGGGCAGAAAGGTTCACCCTGGGCACCAAATCCAGAGGCAATGTCTCGGGACCGACAGAGACCACCTCTAGGGTCCAAAATTCTGGCGACGGCTCTCGGGAAGCTGGACACTCTGCTAGGTGCAAGTGCCCCAAAAGGCCAGGTCTGGACCTCAGAGGCCAAGCTGTCAGAGAAATGCCGGTGCTGGTGGTCCCGATCACCGACCCCATGTGTGGTGCGAAATCGCAAGCCGCCGCTCTTGGGGAATTTTTGACGTGGCGCCGGGCGCCTTCGCCCCGGGTCTGTGCTCAGGACCTCCAATTCACCCTGGGCACCAAATCCAGAGGCAATGTCTCGGGACCGACAGAGACCACCTCTAGGGTCCAAAATTCTGCCGACGGCTCTCGGGAAGCTGGACACTCTGCTAGGTGCAAGTGCCCCAAAAGGCCAGGTCTGGATCCCAGAGGCCAAGCTGTCAGAGAAATGCCGGTGCTGGTGGTCCCGATCACCGACCCCATGTGTGGTGCGAAATCGCAAGCGGCCGCTCTTGGGGAATTCTTGACGTGGCGCCGGGCGCCTTCGCCCCAGACCTGCGCTCAGGGCAGAAAGGTTCACCCTGGGCACCAAATCCAGAGGCAATGTCTCGGGACCGACAGAGACCACCTCTAGGGTCCAAAATTCTGGCGACGGCTCTCGGGAAGCTGGACACTCTGCTAGGTGCAAGTGCCCCAAAAGGCCAGGTCTGGATCCCAGACGCCAAGCTGTCAGAGAAATGCCGGTGCTGGTGGTCCCGATCACCGACCCCATGTGTGGTGCGAAATCGCAAGCCGCCGCTCTTGGGGAATTCTTGACGTGGCGCCGGGCGCCTTCACCCCGGGTCTGTGCTCAGGACCTCCAATTCACCCTGGGCACCAAATCCAGAGGCAATGTCTCGGGACCGACAGAGACCACCTCTAGGGTCCAAAATTCTGGCGACGGCTCTCGGGAAGCTGGACACTCTGCTAGGTGCAAGTGCCCCAAAAGGCCAGGTCTGGATCCCAGAGGCCAAGCTGTCAGTGAAATGCCGGTGCTGGTGGTCGCGATCACCGACCCCATGTGTGGTGCGAAATCGCAAGCCGCCGCTCTTGGGGAATTCTTGACGTGGCGCCGGGCGCCTTCGCCCCAGACCTGCGCTCAGGGCAGAAAGGTTCACCCTGGGCACCAAATCCAGAGGCAATGTCTCGGGACCGACAGAGACCACCTCTAGGGTCCAAAATTCTGGCAACGGCTCTCGGGAAGCTGGACACTCTGCTAAGTGCAAGTGCCCCAAAAGGCCAGGTCTGGATCCCAGAGGCCAAGCTGTCAGAGAAATGCCGGTGCTGGTGGTCCCGATCACCGACCCCATGTGTGGTGCGAAATCGCAAGCGGCCGCTCTTGGGGAATTCTTGACGTGGCGCCGGGCGCCTTCGCCCCAGACCTGCGCTCAGGGCAGAAAGGTTCACCCTGGGCACCAAATCCAGAGGCAATGTCTCGGGACCGACAGAGACCACCTCTAGGGTCCAAAATTCTGGCGACGGCTCTCGGGAAGCTGGACACTCTGCTAGGTGCAAGTGCCCCAAAAGGCCAGGTCTGGATCCCAGAGGCCAAGCTGTCAGTGAAATGCCGGTGCTGGTGGTCCCGATCACCGACCCCATGTGTGGTGCGAAATCGCAAGCGGCCGCTCTTGGGGAATTGTTGACGTGGCGCCGGACGCCTTCGCCCCAGACCTGCGCTCAGGGCAGAAAGGTTCACCCTGGGCACCAAATCCAGAGGCAATGTCTCGGGACCGACAGAGACCACCTCTAGGGTCCAAAATTCTGGCGACGGCTCTCGGGAAGCTGGACACTCTGCTAGGTGCAAGTGCCCCAAAAGGCCAGGTCTGGACCTCAGAGGCCAAGCTGTCAGAGAAATGCCGGTGCTGGTGGTCCCGATCACCGACCCCATGTGTGGTGCGAAATCGCAAGCCGCCGCTCTTGGGGAATTTTTGACGTGGCGCCGGGCGCCTTCGCCCCGGGTCTGTGCTCAGGACCTCCAATTCACCCTGGGCACCAAATCCAGAGGCAATGTCTCGGGACCGACAGAGACCACCTCTAGGGTCCAAAATTCTGCCGACGGCTCTCGGGAAGCTGGACACTCTGCTAGGTGCAAGTGCCCCAAAAGGCCAGGTCTGGATCCCAGAGGCCAAGCTGTCAGAGAAATGCCGGTGCTGGTGGTCCCGATCACCGACCCCATGTGTGGTGCGAAATCGCAAGCCGCCGCTCTTGGGGAATTCTTGACGTGGCGCCGGGCGCCTTCGCCCCAGACCTGCGCTCAGGGCAGAAAGGTTCACCCTGGGCACCAAATCCAGAGGCAATGTCTCGGGACCGACAGAGACCACCTCTAGGGTCCAAAATTCTGGCAACGGCTCTCGGGAAGCTGGACACTCTGCTAGGTGCAAGTGCCCCAAAAGGCCAGGTCTGGACCTCAGAGGCCAAGCTGTCAGAAAAATGCCAGTGCTGGTGGTCCTGATCACCGACCCCATGTGTGGTGCGAAATCGCAAGCCGCCGCTCTTGGGGAATTTTTGACGTGGCGCCGGGCGCCTTCACCCCGGGTCTGTGCTCAGGACCTCCAATTCACCCTGGGCACCAAATCCAGAGGCAATGTCTCGGGACCGACAGAGACCACCTCTAGGGTCCAAAATTCTGGCGACGGCTCTCGGGAAGCTGGACACTCTGCTAGGTGCAAGTGCCCCAAAAGGCCAGGTCTGGACCTCAGAGGCCAAGCTGTCAGAGAAATGCCGGTGCTGGTGGTCCCGATCACCGACCCCATGTGTGGTGCGAAATCCCAAGCGGCAGCTCTTGAGGAATTTTTGACGTGGCGCCGGGCGCCTTCACCCCGGGTCTGTGCTCAGGACCTCCAATTCACCCTGGGTACCAAATCCAGAGGCAATGTCTCGGGACCGACAGAGACCACCTCTAGGGTCCAAAATTCTGCCGACGGCTCTCGGGAAGCTGGACACTCTGCTAGGTGCAAGTGCCCCAAAAGGCCAGGTCTGGATCCCAGAGGCCAAGCTGTCAGAGAAATGCCGGTGCTGGTGGTCCCGATCACCGACCCCATGTGTGGTGCGAAATCGCAAGCGGCCGCTCTTGGGGAATTCTTGACGTGGCGCCGGGCGCCTTCGCCCCAGACCTGCGCTCAGGGCAGAAAGGTTCACCCTGGGCACCAAATCCAGAGGCAATGTCTCGGGACCGACAGAGACCACCTCTAGGGTCCAAAATTCTGGCGACGGCTCTCGGGAAGCTGGACACTCTGCTAGGTGCAAGTGCCCCAAAAGGCCAGGTCTGGACCTCAGAGGCCAAGCTGTCAGAGAAATGCCGGTGCTGGTGGTCCCGATCACCGACCCCATGTGTGGTGCGAAATCGCAAGCCGCCGCTCTTGGGGAATTTTTGACGTGGCGCCGGGCGCCTTCGCCCCGGGTCTGTGCTCAGGACCTCCAATTCACCCTGGGCACCAAATCCAGAGGCAATGTCTCGGGACCGACAGAGACCACCTCTAGGGTCCAAAATTCTGGCGACGGCTCTCGGGAAGCTGGACACTCTGCTAGGTGCAAGTGCCCCAAAAGGCCAGGTCTGGACCTCAGAGGCCAAGCTGTCAGAGAAATGCCGGTGCTGGTGGTCCCGATCACCGACCCCATGTGTGGTGCGAAATCGCAAGCCGCCGCTCTTGGGGAATTCTTGACGTGGCGCCGGGCGCCTTCGCCCCAGACCTGCGCTCAGGGCAGAAAGGTTCACCCTGGGCACCAAATCCAGAGGCAATGTCTCGGGACCGACAGAGACCACCTCTAGGGTCCAAAATTCTGGCGACGGCTCTCGGGAAGCTGGACACTCTGCTAGGTGCAAGTGCCCCAAAAGGCCAGGTCTGGACCTCAGAGGCCAAGCTGTCAGAGAAATGCCGGTGCTGGTGGTCCCGATCACCGACCCCATGTGTGGTGCGAAATCGCAAGCCGCCGCTCTTGGGGAATTTTTGACGTGGCGCCGGGCGCCTTCGCCCCGGGTCTGTGCTCAGGACCTCCAATTCACCCTGGGCACCAAATCCAGAGGCAATGTCTCGGGACCGACAGAGACCACCTCTAGGGTCCAAAATTCTGCCGACGGCTCTCGGGAAGCTGGACACTCTGCTAGGTGCAAGTGCCCCAAAAGGCCAGGTCTGGACCTCAGAGGCCAAGCTGTCAGAGAAATGCCGGTGCTGGTGGTCCCGATCACCGACCCCATGTGTGGTGCGAAATCCCAAGCGGCAGCTCTTGAGGAATTTTTGACGTGGCGCCGGGCGCCTTCACCCCGGGTCTGTGCTCAGGACCTCCAATTCACCCTGGGCACCAAATCCAGAGGCAATGTCTCGGGACCGACAGAGACCACCTCTAGGGTCCAAAATTCTGGCGACGGCTCTCGGGAAGCTGGACACTCTGCTAGGTGCAAGTGCCCCAAAAGGCCAGGTCTGGATCCCAGAGGCCAAGCTGTCAGAGAAATGCCGGTGCTGGTGGTCCCGATCACCGACCCCATGTGTGGTGCGAAATCGCAAGCGGCCGCTCTTGGGGATTTCTTGACGTGGCGCCGGGCGCCTTCGCCCCGGGTCTGCGCTCAGGGCAGAAAGGTTCACCCTGGGCACCAAATCCAGAGGCAATGTCTCGGGACCGACAGAGACCACCTCTAGGGTCCAAAATTCTGGCGACGGCTCTCGGGAAGCTGGACACTCTGCTAGGTGCAAGTGCCCCAAAAGGCCAGGTCTGGACCTCAGAGGCCAAGCTGTCAGAGAAATGCCGGTGCTGGTGGTCCCGATCACCGACCCCATGTGTGGTGCGAAATCCCAAGCGGCAGCTCTTGAGGAATTTTTGACGTGGCGCCGGGCGCCTTCACCCCGGGTCTGTGCTCAGGACCTCCAATTCACCCTGGGCACCAAATCCAGAGGCAATGTCTCGGGACCGACAGAGACCACCTCTAGGGTCCAAAATTCTGGCGACGGCTCTCGGGAAGCTGGACACTCTGCTAGGTGCAAGTGCCCCAAAAGGCCAGGTCTGGATCCCAGAGGCCAAGCTGTCAGAGAAATGCCGGTGCTGGTGGTCCCGATCACCGACCCCATGTGTGGTGCGAAATCGCAAGCGGCCGCTCTTGGGGAATTCTTGACGTGGCGCCGGGCGCCTTCGCCCCGGGTCTGCGCTCAGGGCAGAAAGGTTCACCCTGGGCACCAAATCCAGAGGCAATGTCTCGGGACCGACAGAGACCACCTCTAGGGTCCAAAATTCTGGCGACGGCTCTCGGGAAGCTGGACACTCTGCTAGGTGCAAGTGCCCCAAAAGGCCAGGTCTGGACCTCAGAGGCCAAGCTGTCAGAGAAATGCCGGTGCTGGTGGTCCCGATCACCGACCCCATGTGTGGTGCGAAATCGCAAGCCGCCGCTCTTGGGGAATTTTTGACGTGGCGCCGGGCGCCTTCGCCCCGGGTCTGTGCTCAGGACCTCCAATTCACCCTGGGCACCAAATCCAGAGGCAATGTCTCGGGACCGACAGAGACCACCTCTAGGGTCCAAAATTCTGGCGACGGCTCTCGGGAAGCTGGACACTCTGCTAGGTGCAAGTGCCCCAAAAGGCCAGGTCTGGATCCCAGAGGCCAAGCTGTCAGAGAAATGCCGGTGCTGGTGGTCCCGATCACCGACCCCATGTGTGGTGCGAAATCGCAAGCGGCCGCTCTTGGGGAATTCTTGACGTGGCGCCGGGCGCCTTCGCCCCAGACCTGCGCTCAGGGCAGAAAGGTTCACCCTGGGCACCAAATCCAGAGGCAATGTCTCGGGACCGACAGAGACCACCTCTAGGGTCCAAAATTCTGGCGACGGCTCTCGGGAAGCTGGACACTCTGCTAGGTGCAAGTGCCCCAAAAGGCCAGGTCTGGACCTCAGAGGCCAAGCTGTCAGAGAAATGCCGGTGCTGGTGGTCCCGATCACCGACCCCATGTGTGGTGCGAAATCGCAAGCCGCCGCTCTTGGGGAATTCTTGACGTGGCGCCGGGCGCCTTCGCCCCAGACCTGCGCTCAGGGCAGAAAGGTTCACCCTGGGCACCAAATCCAGAGGCAATGTCTCGGGACCGACAGAGACCACCTCTAGGGTCCAAAATTCTGGCGACGGCTCTCGGGAAGCTGGACACTCTGCTAGGTGCAAGTGCCCCAAAAGGCCAGGTCTGGACCTCAGAGGCCAAGCTGTCAGAGAAATGCCAGTGCTGGTGGTCCCGATCACCGACCCCATGTGTGGTGCGAAATCGCAAGCCGCCGCTCTTGGGGAATTTTTGACGTGGCGCAGGGCGCCTTCACCCCGGGTCTGTGCTCAGGACCTCCAATTCACCCTGGGCACCAAATCCAGAGGCAATGTCTCGGGACCGACAGAGACCACCTCTAGGGTCCAAAATTCTGGCGACGGCTCTCGAGAAGCTGGACACTCTGCTAGGTGCAAGTGCCCCAAAAGGCCAGGTCTGGATCCCAGAGGCCAAGCTGTCAGTGAAATGCCGGTGCTGGTGGTCCCGATCACCGACCCCATGTGTGGTGCGAAATCGCAAGCGGCCGCTCTTGGGGAATTCTTGACGTGGCGCCGGGCGCCTTCGCCCCAGACCTGCGCTCAGGGCAGAAAGGTTCACCCTGGGCACCAAATCCAGAGGCAATGTCTCGGGACCGACAGAGACCACCTCTAGGGTCCAAAATTCTGGCGACGGCTCTCGGGAAGCTGGACACTCTGCTAGGTGCAAGTGCCCCAAAAGGCCAGGTCTGGATCCCAGAGGCCAAGCTGTCAGAGAAATGCCGGTGCTGGTGGTCCCGATCACCGACCCCATGTGTGGTGCGAAATCGCAAGCGGCCGCTCTTGGGGAATTCTTGACGTGGCGCCGGGCGCCTTCGCCCCAGACCTGCGCTCAGGGCAGAAAGGTTCACCCTGGGCACCAAATCCAGAGGCAATGTCTCGGGACCGACAGAGACCACCTCTAGGGTCCAAAATTCTGGCGACGGCTCTCGGGAAGCTGGACACTCTGCTAGGTGCAAGTGCCCCAAAAGGCCAGGTCTGGACCTCAGAGGCCAAGCTGTCAGAGAAATGCCGGTGCTGGTGGTCCCGATCACCGACCCCATGTGTGGTGCGAAATCGCAAGCCGCCGCTCTTGGGGAATTCTTGACGTGGCGCCGGGCGCCTTCGCCCCAGACCTGCGCTCAGGGCAGAAAGGTTCACCCTGGGCACCAAATCCAGAGGCAATGTCTCGGGACCGACAGAGACCACCTCTAGGGTCCAAAATTCTGGCGACGGCTCTCGGGAAGCTGGACACTCTGCTAGGTGCAAGTGCCCCAAAAGGCCAGGTCTGGACCTCAGAGGCCAAGCTGTCAGAGAAATGCCGGTGCTGGTGGTCCCGATCACCGACCCCATGTGTGGTGCGAAATCGCAAGCCGCCGCTCTTGGGGAATTTTTGACGTGGCGCCGGGCGCCTTCGCCCCGGGTCTGTGCTCAGGACCTCCAATTCACCCTGGGCACCAAATCCAGAGGCAATGTCTCGGGACCGACAGAGACCACCTCTAGGGTCCAAAATTCTGCCGACGGCTCTCGGGAAGCTGGACACTCTGCTAGGTGCAAGTGCCCCAAAAGGCCAGGTCTGGATCCCAGAGGCCAAGCTGTCAGAGAAATGCCGGTGCTGGTGGTCCCGATCACCGACCCCATGTGTGGTGCGAAATCGCAAGCGGCCGCTCTTGGGGAATTCTTGACGTGGCGCCGGGCGCCTTCGCCCCAGACCTGCGCTCAGGGCAGACAGGTTCACCCTGGGCACCAAATCCAGAGGCAATGTCTCGGGACCGACAGAGACCACCTCTAGGGTCCAAAATTCTGCCGACGGCTCTCGGGAAGCTGGACACTCTGCTAGGTGCAAGTGCCCCAAAAGGCCAGGTCTGGACCTCAGAGGCCAAGCTGTCAGAGAAATGCCGGTGCTGGTGGTCCCGATCACCGACCCCATGTGTGGTGCGAAATCGCAAGCCGCCGCTCTTGGGGAATTTTTGACGTGGCGCCGGGCGCCTTCACCCCGGGTCTGTGCTCAGGACCTCCAATTCACCCTGGGCACCAAATCCAGAGGCAATGTCTCGGGACCGACAGAGACCACCTCTAGGGTCCAAAATTCTGGCGACGGCTCTCGGGAAGCTGGACACTCTGCTAGGTGCAAGTGCCCCAAAAGGCCAGGTCTGGATCCCAGAGGCCAAGCTGTCAGTGAAATGCCAGTGCTGGTGGTCCCGATCACCGACCCCATGTGTGGTGCGAAATCGCAAGCCGCCGCTCTTGGGGAATTCTTGACGTGGCGCCGGGCGCCTTCGCCCCGGGTCTGTGCTCAGGACCTCCAATTCACCCTGGGCACCAAATCCAGAGGCAATGTCTCGGGACCGACAGAGACCACCTCTAGGGTCCAAAATTCTGCCGACGGCTCTCGGGAAGCTGGACACTCTGCTAGGTGCAAGTGCCCCAAAAGGCCAGGTCTGGATCCCAGAGGCCAAGCTGTCAGAGAAATGCCGGTGCTGGTGGTCCCGATCACCGACCCCATGTGTGGTGCGAAATCGCAAGCGGCCGCTCTTGGGGAATTCTTGACGTGGCGCCGGGCGCCTTCGCCCCAGACCTGCGCTCAGGGCAGACAGGTTCACCCTGGGCACCAAATCCAGAGGCAATGTCTCGGGACCGACAGAGACCACCTCTAGGGTCCAAAATTCTGCCGACGGCTCTCGGGAAGCTGGACACTCTGCTAGGTGCAAGTGCCCCAAAAGTCCAGGTCTGGACCTCAGAGGCCAAGCTGTCAGAGAAATGCCGGTGCTGGTGGTCCCGATCACCGACCCCATGTGTGGTGCGAAATCGCAAGCCGCCGCTCTTGGGGAATTTTTGACGTGGCGCCGGGCGCCTTCACCCCGGGTCTGTGCTCAGGACCTCCAATTCACCCTGGGCACCAAATCCAGAGGCAATGTCTCGGGACCGACAGAGACCACCTCTAGGGTCCAAAATTCTGGCGACGGCTCTCGGGAAGCTGGACACTCTGCTAGGTGCAAGTGCCCCAAAAGGCCAGGTCTGGATCCCAGAGGCCAAGCTGTCAGTGAAATGCCGGTGCTGGTGGTCCCGATCACCGACCCCATGTGTGGTGCGAAATCGCAAGCGGCCGCTCTTGGGGAATTCTTGACGTGGCGCCGGGCGCCTTCGCCCCAGACCTGCGCTCAGGGCAGAAAGGTTCACCCTGGGCACCAAATCCAGAGGCAATGTCTCGGGACCGACAGAGACCACCTCTAGGGTCCAAAATTCTGGCGACGGCTCTCGGGAAGCTGGACACTCTGCTAGGTGCAAGTGCCCCAAAAGGCCAGGTCTGGACCTCAGAGGCCAAGCTGTCAGAGAAATGCCGGTGCTGGTGGTCCCGATCACCGACCCCATGTGTGGTGCGAAATCGCAAGCCGCCGCTCTTGGGGAATTTTTGACGTGGCGCCGGGCGCCTTCACCCCGGGTCTGTGCTCAGGACCTCCAATTCACCCTGGGCACCAAATCCAGAGGCAATGTCTCGGGACCGACAGAGACCACCTCTAGGGTCCAAAATTCTGGCGACGGCTCTCGGGAAGCTGGACACTCTGCTAGGTGCAAGTGCCCCAAAAGGCCAGGTCTGGATCCCAGAGGCCAAGCTGTCAGTGAAATGCCGGTGCTGGTGGTCCCGATCACCGACCCCATGTGTGGTGCGAAATCGCAAGCGGCCGCTCTTGGGGAATTCTTGACGTGGCGCCGGGCGCCTTCGCCCCAGACCTGCGCTCAGGGCAGAAAGGTTCACCCTGGGCACCAAATCCAGAGGCAATGTCTCGGGACCGACAGAGACCACCTCTAGGGTCCAAAATTCTGGCGACGGCTCTCGGGAAGCTGGACACTCTGCTAGGTGCAAGTGCCCCAAAAGGCCAGGTCTGGACCTCAGAGGCCAAGCTGTCAGAGAAATGCCGGTGCTGGTGGTCCCGATCACCGACCCCATGTGTGGTGCGAAATCGCAAGCCGCCGCTCTTGGGGAATTTTTGACGTGGCGCCGGGCGCCTTCGCCCCGGGTCTGTGCTCAGGACCTCCAATTCACCCTGGGCACCAAATCCAGAGGCAATGTCTCGGGACCGACAGAGACCACCTCTAGGGTCCAAAATTCTGGCGACGGCTCTCGGGAAGCTGGACACTCTGCTAGGTGCAAATGCCCCAAAAGGCCAGGTCTGGATCCCAGAGGCCAAGCTGTCAGAGAAATGCCGGTGCTGGTGGTCCCGATCACCGACCCCATGTGTGGTGCGAAATCGCAAGCCGCCGCTCTTGGGGAATTTTTGACGTGGCGCCGGGCGCCTTCGCCCCGGGTCTGTGCTCAGGACCTCCAATTCACCCTGGGCACCAAATCCAGAGGCAATGTCTCGGGACCGACAGAGACCACCTCTAGGGTCCAAAATTCTGCCGACGGCTCTCGGGAAGCTGGACACTCTGCTAAGTGCAAGTGCCCCAAAAGGCCAGGTCTGGATCCCAGAGGCCAAGCTGTCAGAGAAATGCCGGTGCTGGTGGTCCCGATCACCGACCCCATGTGTGGTGCGAAATCGCAAGCGGCCGCTCTTGGGGAATTCTTGACGTGGCGCCGGGCGCCTTCGCCCCGGGTCTGCGCTCAGGGCAGAAAGGTTCACCCTGGGCACCAAATCCAGAGGCAATGTCTCGGGACCGACAGAGACCACCTCTAGGGTCCAAAATTCTGGCGACGGCTCTCGGGAAGCTGGACACTCTGCTAGGTGCAAGTGCCCCAAAAGGCCAGGTCTGGACCTCAGAGGCCAAGCTGTCAGAGAAATGCCGGTGCTGGTGGTCCCGATCACCGACCCCATGTGTGGTGCGAAATCGCAAGCCGCCGCTCTTGGGGAATTTTTGACGTGGCGCCGGGCGCCTTCGCCCCGGGTCTGTGCTCAGGACCTCCAATTCACCCTGGGCACCAAATCCAGAGGCAATGTCTCGGGACCGACAGAGACCACCTCTAGGGTCCAAAATTCTGGCGACGGCTCTCGGGAAGCTGGACACTCTGCTAGGTGCAAGTGCCCCAAAAGGCCAGGTCTGGACCTCAGAGGCCAAGCTGTCAGAGAAATGCCGGTGCTGGTGGTCCCGATCACCGACCCCATGTGTGGTGCGAAATCCCAAGCGGCAGCTCTTGAGGAATTTTTGACGTGGCGCCGGGCGCCTTCACCCCGGGTCTGTGCTCAGGACCTCCAATTCACCCTGGGCACCAAATCCAGAGGCAATGTCTCGGGACCGACAGAGACCACCTCTAGGGTCCAAAATTCTGGCGACGGCTCTCGGGAAGCTGGACACTCTGCTAGGTGCAAGTGCCCCAAAAGGCCAGGTCTGGACCTCAGAGGCCAAGCTGTCAGAGAAATGCCGGTGCTGGTGGTCCCGATCACCGACCCCATGTGTGGTGCGAAATCGCAAGCCGCCGCTCTTGGGGAATTTTTGACGTGGCGCCGGGCGCCTTCGCCCCGGGTCTGTGCTCAGGACCTCCAATTCACCCTGGGCACCAAATCCAGAGGCAATGTCTCGGGACCGACAGAGACCACCTCTAGGGTCCAAAATTCTGGCGACGGCTCTCGGGAAGCTGGACACTCTGCTAGGTGCAAGTGCCCCAAAAGGCCAGGTCTGGATCCCAGAGGCCAAGCTGTCAGAGAAATGCCGGTGCTGGTGGTCCCGATCACCGACCCCATGTGTGGTGCGAAATCGCAAGCGGCCGCTCTTGGGGAATTCTTGACGTGGCGCCGGGCGCCTTCGCCCCAGACCTGCGCTCAGGGCAGAAAGGTTCACCCTGGGCACCAAATCCAGAGGCAATGTCTCGGGACCGACAGAGACCACCTCTAGGGTCCAAAATTCTGGCGACGGCTCTCGGGAAGCTGGACACTCTGCTAGGTGCAAGTGCCCCAAAAGGCCAGGTCTGGACCTCAGAGGCCAAGCTGTCAGAGAAATGCCGGTGCTGGTGGTCCCGATCACCGACCCCATGTGTGGTGCGAAATCGCAAGCCGCCGCTCTTGGGGAATTCTTGACGTGGCGCCGGGCGCCTTCGCCCCAGACCTGCGCTCAGGGCAGAAAGGTTCACCCTGGGCACCAAATCCAGAGGCAATGTCTCGGGACCGACAGAGACCACCTCTAGGGTCCAAAATTCTGGCGACGGCTCTCGGGAAGCTGGACACTCTGCTAGGTGCAAGTGCCCCAAAAGGCCAGGTCTGGACCTCAGAGGCCAAGCTGTCAGAGAAATGCCAGTGCTGGTGGTCCCGATCACCGACCCCATGTGTGGTGCGAAATCGCAAGCCGCCGCTCTTGGGGAATTTTTGACGTGGCGCAGGGCGCCTTCACCCCGGGTCTGTGCTCAGGACCTCCAATTCACCCTGGGCACCAAATCCAGAGGCAATGTCTCGGGACCGACAGAGACCACCTCTAGGGTCCAAAATTCTGGCGACGGCTCTCGAGAAGCTGGACACTCTGCTAGGTGCAAGTGCCCCAAAAGGCCAGGTCTGGATCCCAGAGGCCAAGCTGTCAGTGAAATGCCGGTGCTGGTGGTCCCGATCACCGACCCCATGTGTGGTGCGAAATCGCAAGCGGCCGCTCTTGGGGAATTCTTGACGTGGCGCCGGGCGCCTTCGCCCCAGACCTGCGCTCAGGGCAGAAAGGTTCACCCTGGGCACCAAATCCAGAGGCAATGTCTCGGGACCGACAGAGACCACCTCTAGGGTCCAAAATTCTGGCGACGGCTCTCGGGAAGCTGGACACTCTGCTAGGTGCAAGTGCCCCAAAAGGCCAGGTCTGGATCCCAGAGGCCAAGCTGTCAGAGAAATGCCGGTGCTGGTGGTCCCGATCACCGACCCCATGTGTGGTGCGAAATCGCAAGCGGCCGCTCTTGGGGAATTCTTGACGTGGCGCCGGGCGCCTTCGCCCCAGACCTGCGCTCAGGGCAGAAAGGTTCACCCTGGGCACCAAATCCAGAGGCAATGTCTCGGGACCGACAGAGACCACCTCTAGGGTCCAAAATTCTGGCGACGGCTCTCGGGAAGCTGGACACTCTGCTAGGTGCAAGTGCCCCAAAAGGCCAGGTCTGGACCTCAGAGGCCAAGCTGTCAGAGAAATGCCGGTGCTGGTGGTCCCGATCACCGACCCCATGTGTGGTGCGAAATCGCAAGCCGCCGCTCTTGGGGAATTCTTGACGTGGCGCCGGGCGCCTTCGCCCCAGACCTGCGCTCAGGGCAGAAAGGTTCACCCTGGGCACCAAATCCAGAGGCAATGTCTCGGGACCGACAGAGACCACCTCTAGGGTCCAAAATTCTGGCGACGGCTCTCGGGAAGCTGGACACTCTGCTAGGTGCAAGTGCCCCAAAAGGCCAGGTCTGGACCTCAGAGGCCAAGCTGTCAGAGAAATGCCAGTGCTGGTGGTCCCGATCACCGACCCCATGTGTGGTGCGAAATCGCAAGCCGCCGCTCTTGGGGAATTTTTGACGTGGCGCCGGGCGCCTTCGCCCCGGGTCTGTGCTCAGGACCTCCAATTCACCCTGGGCACCAAATCCAGAGGCAATGTCTCGGGACCGACAGAGACCACCTCTAGGGTCCAAAATTCTGCCGACGGCTCTCGGGAAGCTGGACACTCTGCTAGGTGCAAGTGCCCCAAAAGGCCAGGTCTGGATCCCAGAGGCCAAGCTGTCAGAGAAATGCCGGTGCTGGTGGTCCCGATCACCGACCCCATGTGTGGTGCGAAATCGCAAGCGGCCGCTCTTGGGGAATTCTTGACGTGGCGCCGGGCGCCTTCGCCCCAGACCTGCGCTCAGGGCAGACAGGTTCACCCTGGGCACCAAATCCAGAGGCAATGTCTCGGGACCGACAGAGACCACCTCTAGGGTCCAAAATTCTGCCGACGGCTCTCGGGAAGCTGGACACTCTGCTAGGTGCAAGTGCCCCAAAAGGCCAGGTCTGGACCTCAGAGGCCAAGCTGTCAGAGAAATGCCGGTGCTGGTGGTCCCGATCACCGACCCCATGTGTGGTGCGAAATCGCAAGCCGCCGCTCTTGGGGAATTTTTGACGTGGCGCCGGGCGCCTTCACCCCGGGTCTGTGCTCAGGACCTCCAATTCACCCTGGGCACCAAATCCAGAGGCAATGTCTCGGGACCGACAGAGACCACCTCTAGGGTCCAAAATTCTGGCGACGGCTCTCGGGAAGCTGGACACTCTGCTAGGTGCAAGTGCCCCAAAAGGCCAGGTCTGGATCCCAGAGGCCAAGCTGTCAGTGAAATGCCGGTGCTGGTGGTCCCGATCACCGACCCCATGTGTGGTGCGAAATCGCAAGCGGCCGCTCTTGGGGAATTCTTGACGTGGCGCCGGGCGCCTTCGCCCCAGACCTGCGCTCAGGGCAGAAAGGTTCACCCTGGGCACCAAATCCAGAGGCAATGTCTCGGGACCGACAGAGACCACCTCTAGGGTCCAAAATTCTGGCGACGGCTCTCGGGAAGCTGGACACTCTGCTAGGTGCAAGTGCCCCAAAAGGCCAGGTCTGGACCTCAGAGGCCAAGCTGTCAGAGAAATGCCGGTGCTGGTGGTCCCGATCACCGACCCCATGTGTGGTGCGAAATCGCAAGCCGCCGCTCTTGGGGAATTTTTGACGTGGCGCCGGGCGCCTTCACCCCGGGTCTGTGCTCAGGACCTCCAATTCACCCTGGGCACCAAATCCAGAGGCAATGTCTCGGGACCGACAGAGACCACCTCTAGGGTCCAAAATTCTGGCGACGGCTCTCGGGAAGCTGGACACTCTGCTAGGTGCAAGTGCCCCAAAAGGCCAGGTCTGGATCCCAGAGGCCAAGCTGTCAGTGAAATGCCGGTGCTGGTGGTCCCGATCACCGACCCCATGTGTGGTGCGAAATCGCAAGCGGCCGCTCTTGGGGAATTCTTGACGTGGCGCCGGGCGCCTTCGCCCCAGACCTGCGCTCAGGGCAGAAAGGTTCACCCTGGGCACCAAATCCAGAGGCAATGTCTCGGGACCGACAGAGACCACCTCTAGGGTCCAAAATTCTGGCGACGGCTCTCGGGAAGCTGGACACTCTGCTAGGTGCAAGTGCCCCAAAAGGCCAGGTCTGGACCTCAGAGGCCAAGCTGTCAGAGAAATGCCGGTGCTGGTGGTCCCGATCACCGACCCCATGTGTGGTGCGAAATCGCAAGCCGCCGCTCTTGGGGAATTTTTGACGTGGCGCCGGGCGCCTTCGCCCCGGGTCTGTGCTCAGGACCTCCAATTCACCCTGGGCACCAAATCCAGAGGCAATGTCTCGGGACCGACAGAGACCACCTCTAGGGTCCAAAATTCTGCCGACGGCTCTCGGGAAGCTGGACACTCTGCTAGGTGCAAATGCCCCAAAAGGCCAGGTCTGGATCCCAGAGGCCAAGCTGTCAGAGAAATGCCGGTGCTGGTGGTCCCGATCACCGACCCCATGTGTGGTGCGAAATCGCAAGCCGCCGCTTTTGGGGAATTTTTGACGTGGCGCCGGGCGCCTTCGCCCCGGGTCTGTGCTCAGGACCTCCAATTCACCCTGGGCACCAAATCCAGAGGCAATGTCTCGGGACCGACAGAGACCACCTCTAGGGTCCAAAATTCTGCCGACGGCTCTCGGGAAGCTGGACACTCTGCTAAGTGCAAGTGCCCCAAAAGGCCAGGTCTGGATCCCAGAGGCCAAGCTGTCAGAGAAATGCCGGTGCTGGTGGTCCCGATCACCGACCCCATGTGTGGTGCGAAATCGCAAGCGGCAGCTCTTGGGGAATTCTTGACGTGGCGCCGGGCGCCTTCGCCCCAGAACTGCGCTCAGGGCAGACAAGTTCACCCTGGGCACCAAATCCAGAGGCAATGTCTCGGGACCGACAGAGACCACCTCTAGGGTCCAAAATTCTGGCGACGGCTCTCGGGAAGCTGGACACTCTGCTAGGTGCAAGTGCCCCAAAAGGCCAGGTCTGGACCTCAGAGGCCAAGCTGTCAGAGAAATGCCGGTGCTGGTGGTCCCGATCACCGACCCCATGTGTGGTGCGAAATCGCAAGCCGCCGCTCTTGGGGAATTTTTGACGTGGCGCCGGGCGCCTTCGCCCCGGGTCTGTGCTCAGGACCTCCAATTCACCCTGGGCACCAAATCCAGAGGCAATGTCTCGGGACCGACAGAGACCACCTCTAGGGTCCAAAATTCTGGCGACGGCTCTCGGGAAGCTGGACACTCTGCTAAGTGCAAGTGCCCCAAAAGGCCAGGTCTGGATCCCAGAGGCCAAGCTGTCAGTGAAATGCTGGTGCTGGTGGTCCCGATCACCGACCCCATGTGTGGTGCGAAATCGCAAGCGGCAGCTCTTGGGGAATTCTTGACGTGGCGCCGGGCGCCTTCGCCCCAGACCTGCGCTCAGGACCTCCAATTCACCCTGGGCACCAAATCCAGAGGCAATGTCTCGGGACCGACAGAGACCACCTCTAGGGTCCAAAATTCTGGCGACGGCTCTCGGGAAGCTGGACACTCTGCTAGGTGCAAGTGCCCCAAAAGGCCAGGTCTGGACCTCAGAGGCCAAGCTGTCAGAGAAATGCCGGTGCTGGTGGTCCCGATCACCGACCCCATGTGTGGTGCGAAATCGCAAGCCGCCGCTCTTGGGGAATTTTTAACGTGGCGCCGGGCGCCTTCGCCCCGGGTCTGTGCTCAGGACCTCCAATTCACCCTGGGCACCAAATCCAGAGGCAATGTCTCGGGACCGACAGAGACCACCTCTAGGGTCCAAAATTCTGCCGACGGCTCTCGGGAAGCTGGACACTCTGCTAGGTGCAAGTGCCCCAAAAGGCCAGGTCTGGATCCCAGAGGCCAAGCTGTCAGAGAAATGCCGGTGCTGGTGGTCCCGATCACCGACCCCATGTGTGGTGCGAAATCGCAAGCGGCCGCTCTTGGGGAATTCTTGACGTGGCGCCGGGCGCCTTCGCCCCAGACCTGCGCTCAGGGCAGACAGGTTCACCCTGGGCACCAAATCCAGAGGCAATGTCTCGGGACCGACAGAGACCACCTCTAGGGTCCAAAATTCTGGCGACGGCTCTCGGGAAGCTGGACACTCTGCTAGGTGCAAGTGCCCCAAAAGGCCAGGTCTGGACCTCAGAGGCCAAGCTGTCAGAGAAATGCCGGTGCTGGTGGTCCCGATCACCGACCCCATGTGTGGTGCGAAATCGCAAGCCGCCGCTCTTGGGGAATTTTTGACGTGGCGCCGGGCGCCTTCGCCCCGGGTCTGTGCTCAGGACCTCCAATTCACCCTGGGCACCAAATCCAGAGGCAATGTCTCGGGACCGACAGAGACCACCTCTAGGGTCCAAAATTCTGGCGACGGCTCTCGGGAAGCTGGACACTCTGCTAGGTGCAAGTGCCCCAAAAGGCCAGGTCTGGATCCCAGAGGCCAAGCTGTCAGAGAAATGCCGGTGCTGGTGGTCCCGATCACCGACCCCATGTGTGGTGCGAAATCGCAAGCGGCCGCTCTTGGGGAATTCTTGACGTGGCGCCGGGCGCCTTCGCCCCAGACCTGCGCTCAGGGCAGAAAGGTTCACCCTGGGCACCAAATCCAGAGGCAATGTCTCGGGACCGACAGAGACCACCTCTAGGGTCCAAAATTCTGGCGACGGCTCTCGGGAAGCTGGACACTCTGCTAGGTGCAAGTGCCCCAAAAGGCCAGGTCTGGACCTCAGAGGCCAAGCTGTCAGAGAAATGCCGGTGCTGGTGGTCCCGATCACCGACCCCATGTGTGGTGCGAAATCGCAAGCGGCCGCTCTTGGGGAATTTTTGACGTGGCGCCGGGCGCCTTCGCCCCAGACCTGCGCTCAGGGCAGAAAGGTTCACCCTGGGCACCAAATCCAGAGGCAATGTCTCGGGACCGACAGAGACCACCTCTAGGGTCCAAAATTCTGGCGACGGCTCTCGGGAAGCTGGACACTCTGCTAGGTGCAAGTGCCCCAAAAGGCCAGGTCTGGATCCCAGAGGCCAAGCTGTCAGAGAAATGCCGGTGCTGGTGGTCCCGATCACCGACCCCATGTGTGGTGCGAAATCGCAAGCGGCCGCTCTTGGGGAATTGTTGACGTGGCGCCGGGCGCCTTCGCCCCAGACCTGCGCTCAGGGCAGAAAGGTTCACCCTGGGCACCAAATCCAGAGGCAATGTCTCGGGACCGACAGAGACCACCTCTAGGGTCCAAAATTCTGGCGACGGCTCTCGGGAAGCTGGACACTCTGCTAGGTGCAAGTGCCCCAAAAGGCCAGGTCTGGACCTCAGAGGCCAAGCTGTCAGAGAAATGCCGGTGCTGGTGGTCCCGATCACCGACCCCATGTGTGGTGCGAAATCGCAAGCCGCCGCTCTTGGGGAATTTTTGACGTGGCGCCGGGCGCCTTCGCCCCGGGTCTGTGCTCAGGACCTCCAATTCACCCTGGGCACCAAATCCAGAGGCAATGTCTCGGGACCGACAGAGACCACCTCTAGGGTCCAAAATTCTGCCGACGGCTCTCGGGAAGCTGGACACTCTGCTAGGTGCAAGTGCCCCAAAAGGCCAGGTCTGGATCCCAGAGGCCAAGCTGTCAGAGAAATGCCGGTGCTGGTGGTCCCGATCACCGACCCCATGTGTGGTGCGAAATCGCAAGCGGCCGCTCTTGGGGAATTCTTGACGTGGCGCCGGGCGCCTTCGCCCCAGACCTGCGCTCAGGGCAGACAGGTTCACCCTGGGCACCAAATCCAGAGGCAATGTCTCGGGACCGACAGAGACCACCTCTAGGGTCCAAAATTCTGCCGACGGCTCTCGGGAAGCTGGACACTCTGCTAGGTGCAAGTGCCCCAAAAGGCCAGGTCTGGATCCCAGAGGCCAAGCTGTCAGTGAAATGCCGGTGCTGGTGGTCCCGATCACCGACCCCATGTGTGGTGCGAAATCGCAAGCGGCCGCTCTTGGGGAATTCTTGACGTGGCGCCGGGCGCCTTCACCCCGGGTCTGTGCTCAGGACCTCCAATTCACCCTGGGCACCAAATCCAGAGGCAATGTCTCGGGACCGACAGAGACCACCTCTAGGGTCCAAAATTCTGGCGACGGCTCTCGGGAAGCTGGACACTCTGCTAGGTGCAAGTGCCCCAAAAGGCCAGGTCTGGACCTCAGAGGCCAAGCTGTCAGAGAAATGCCGGTGCTGGTGGTCCCGATCACCGACCCCATGTGTGGTGCGAAATCGCAAGCGGCCGCTCTTGGGGAATTTTTGACGTGGCGCCGGGCGCCTTCGCCCCAGACCTGCGCTCAGGGCAGAAAGGTTCACCCTGGGCACCAAATCCAGAGGCAATGTCTCGGGACCGACAGAGACCACCTCTAGGGTCCAAAATTCTGGCGACGGCTCTCGGGAAGCTGGACACTCTGCTAGGTGCAAGTGCCCCAAAAGGCCAGGTCTGGATCCCAGAGGCCAAGCTGTCAGAGAAATGCCGGTGCTGGTGGTCCCGATCACCGACCCCATGTGTGGTGCGAAATCGCAAGCGGCCGCTCTTGGGGAATTGTTGACGTGGCGCCGGGCGCCTTCGCCCCAGACCTGCGCTCAGGGCAGAAAGGTTCACCCTGGGCACCAAATCCAGAGGCAATGTCTCGGGACCGACAGAGACCACCTCTAGGGTCCAAAATTCTGGCGACGGCTCTCGGGAAGCTGGACACTCTGCTAGGTGCAAGTGCCCCAAAAGGCCAGGTCTGGACCTCAGAGGCCAAGCTGTCAGAGAAATGCCGGTGCTGGTGGTCCCGATCACCGACCACATGTGTGGTGCGAAATCGCAAGCCGCCGCTCTTGGGGAATTTTTGACGTGGCGCCGGGCGCCTTCGCCCCGGGTCTGTGCTCAGGACCTCCAATTCACCCTGGGCACCAAATCCAGAGGCAATGTCTCGGGACCGACAGAGACCACCTCTAGGGTCCAAAATTCTGCCGACGGCTCTCGGGAAGCTGGACACTCTGCTAGGTGCAAGTGCCCCAAAAGGCCAGGTCTGGATCCCAGAGGCCAAGCTGTCAGAGAAATGCCGGTGCTGGTGGTCCCGATCACCGACCCCATGTGTGGTGCGAAATCGCAAGCGGCCGCTCTTGGGGAATTCTTGACGTGGCGCCGGGCGCCTTCGCCCCAGACCTGCGCTCAGGGCAGACAGGTTCACCCTGGGCACCAAATCCAGAGGCAATGTCTCGGGACCGACAGAGACCACCTCTAGGGTCCAAAATTCTGCCGACGGCTCTCGGGAAGCTGGACACTCTGCTAGGTGCAAGTGCCCCAAAAGGCCAGGTCTGGATCCCAGAGGCCAAGCTGTCAGAGAAATGCCAGTGCTGGTGGTCCCGATCACCGACCCCATGTGTGGTGCGAAATCGCAAGCCGCCGCTCTTGGGGAATTTTTGACGTGGCGCCGGGCGCCTTCACCCCGGGTCTGTGCTCAGGACCTCCAATTCACCCTGGGCACCAAATCCAGAGGCAATGTCTCGGGACCGACAGAGACCACCTCTAGGGTCCAAAATTCTGGCGACGGCTCTCGAGAAGCTGGACACTCTGCTAGGTGCAAGTGCCCCAAAAGGCCAGGTCTGGATCCCAGAGGCCAAGCTGTCAGTGAAATGCCGGTGCTGGTGGTCCCGATCACCGACCCCATGTGTGGTGCGAAATCGCAAGCGGCCGCTCTTGGGGAATTCTTGACGTGGCGCCGGGCGCCTTCGCCCCAGACCTGCGCTCAGGGCAGAAAGGTTCACCCTGGGCACCAAATCCAGAGGCAATGTCTCGGGACAGACAGAGACCACCTCTAGGGTCCAAAATTCTGGCGACGGCTCTCGGGAAGCTGGACACTCTGCTAGGTGCAAGTGCCCCAAAAGGCCAGGTCTGGACCTCAGAGGCCAAGCTGTCAGAGAAATGCCGGTGCTGGTGGTCCCGATCACCGACCCCATGTGTGGTGCGAAATCCCAAGCGGCAGCTCTTGAGGAATTTTTGACGTGGCGCCGGGCGCCTTCACCCCGGGTCTGTGCTCAGGACCTCCAATTCACCCTGGGCACCAAATCCAGAGGCAATGTCTCGGGACCGACAGAGACCACCTCTAGGGTCCAAAATTCTGGCGACGGCTCTCGGGAAGCTGGACACTCTGCTAGGTGCAAGTGCCCCAAAAGGCCAGGTCTGGATCCCAGAGGCCAAGCTGTCAGAGAAATGCCGGTGCTGGTGGTCCCGATCACCGACCCCATGTGTGGTGCGAAATCGCAAGCGGCCGCTCTTGGGGAATTCTTGACGTGGCGCCGGGCGCCTTCGCCCCAGACCTGCGCTCAGGGCAGACAGGTTCACCCTGGGCACCAAATCCAGAGGCAATGTCTCGGGACCGACAGAGACCACCTCTAGGGTCCAAAATTCTGGCGACGGCTCTCGGGAAGCTGGACACTCTGCTAGGTGCAAGTGCCCCAAAAGGCCAGGTCTGGACCTCAGAGGCCAAGCTGTCAGAGAAATGCCGGTGCTGGTGGTCCCGATCACCGACCCCATGTGTGGTGCGAAATCGCAAGCCGCCGCTCTTGGGGAATTTTTGACGTGGCGCCGGGCGCCTTCGCCCCGGGTCTGTGCTCAGGACCTCCAATTCACCCTGGGCACCAAATCCAGAGGCAATGTCTCGGGACCGACAGAGACCACCTCTAGGGTCCAAAATTCTGGCGACGGCTCTCGGGAAGCTGGACACTCTGCTAGGTGCAAGTGCCCCAAAAGGCCAGGTCTGGATCCCAGAGGCCAAGCTGTCAGAGAAATGCCGGTGCTGGTGGTCCCGATCACCGACCCCATGTGTGGTGCGAAATCGCAAGCGGCCGCTCTTGGGGAATTCTTGACGTGGCGCCGGGCGCCTTCGCCCCAGACCTGCGCTCAGGGCAGAAAGGTTCACCCTGGGCACCAAATCCAGAGGCAATGTCTCGGGACCGACAGAGACCACCTCTAGGGTCCAAAATTCTGGCGACGGCTCTCGGGAAGCTGGACACTCTGCTAGGTGCAAGTGCCCCAAAAGGCCAGGTCTGGACCTCAGAGGCCAAGCTGTCAGAGAAATGCCGGTGCTGGTGGTCCCGATCACCGACCCCATGTGTGGTGCGAAATCGCAAGCGGCCGCTCTTGGGGAATTTTTGACGTGGCGCCGGGCGCCTTCGCCCCAGACCTGCGCTCAGGGCAGAAAGGTTCACCCTGGGCACCAAATCCAGAGGCAATGTCTCGGGACCGACAGAGACCACCTCTAGGGTCCAAAATTCTGGCGACGGCTCTCGGGAAGCTGGACACTCTGCTAAGTGCAAGTGCCCCAAAAGGCCAGGTCTGGATCCCAGAGGCCAAGCTGTCAGAGAAATGCCGGTGCTGGTGGTCCCGATCACCGACCCCATGTGTGGTGCGAAATCGCAAGCGGCCGCTCTTGGGGAATTGTTGACGTGGCGCCGGGCGCCTTCGCCCCAGACCTGCGCTCAGGGCAGAAAGGTTCACCCTGGGCACCAAATCCAGAGGCAATGTCTCGGGACCGACAGAGACCACCTCTAGGGTCCAAAATTCTGGCGACGGCTCTCGGGAAGCTGGACACTCTGCTAGGTGCAAGTGCCCCAAAAGGCCAGGTCTGGACCTCAGAGGCCAAGCTGTCAGAGAAATGCCGGTGCTGGTGGTCCCGATCACCGACCCCATGTGTGGTGCGAAATCGCAAGCCGCCGCTCTTGGGGAATTTTTGACGTGGCGCCGGGCGCCTTCGCCCCGGGTCTGTGCTCAGGACCTCCAATTCACCCTGGGCACCAAATCCAGAGGCAATGTCTCGGGACCGACAGAGACCACCTCTAGGGTCCAAAATTCTGCCGACGGCTCTCGGGAAGCTGGACACTCTGCTAGGTGCAAGTGCCCCAAAAGGCCAGGTCTGGATCCCAGAGGCCAAGCTGTCAGAGAAATGCCGGTGCTGGTGGTCCCGATCACCGACCCCATGTGTGGTGCGAAATCGCAAGCGGCCGCTCTTGGGGAATTCTTGACGTGGCGCCGGGCGCCTTCGCCCCAGACCTGCGCTCAGGGCAGACAGGTTCACCCTGGGCACCAAATCCAGAGGCAATGTCTCGGGACCGACAGAGACCACCTCTAGGGTCCAAAATTCTGCCGACGGCTCTCGGGAAGCTGGACACTCTGCTAGGTGCAAGTGCCCCAAAAGGCCAGGTCTGGATCCCAGAGGCCAAGCTGTCAGAGAAATGCCAGTGCTGGTGGTCCCGATCACCGACCCCATGTGTGGTGCGAAATCGCAAGCCGCCGCTCTTGGGGAATTTTTGACGTGGCGCCGGGCGCCTTCACCCCGGGTCTGTGCTCAGGACCTCCAATTCACCCTGGGCACCAAATCCAGAGGCAATGTCTCGGGACCGACAGAGACCACCTCTAGGGTCCAAAATTCTGGCGACGGCTCTCGGGAAGCTGGACACTCTGCTAGGTGCAAGTGCCCCAAAAGGCCAGGTCTGGATCCCAGAGGCCAAGCTGTCAGTGAAATGCCGGTGCTGGTGGTCCCGATCACCGACCCCATGTGTGGTGCGAAATCGCAAGCGGCCGCTCTTGGGGAATTCTTGACGTGGCGCCGGGCGCCTTCGCCCCAGACCTGCGCTCAGGGCAGAAAGGTTCACCCTGGGCACCAAATCCAGAGGCAATGTCTCGGGACCGACAGAGACCACCTCTAGGGTCCAAAATTCTGGCGACGGCTCTCGGGAAGCTGGACACTCTGCTAGGTGCAAGTGCCCCAAAAGGCCAGGTCTGGACCTCAGAGGCCAAGCTGTCAGAGAAATGCCGGTGCTGGTGGTCCCGATCACCGACCCCATGTGTGGTGCGAAATCGCAAGCCGCCGCTCTTGGGGAATTTTTGACGTGGCGCCGGGCGCCTTCGCCCCGGGTCTGTGCTCAGGACCTCCAATTCACCCTGGGCACCAAATCCAGAGGCAATGTCTCGGGACCGACAGAGACCACCTCTAGGGTCCAAAATTCTGGCGACGGCTCTCGGGAAGCTGGACACTCTGCTAGGTGCAAATGCCCCAAAAGGCCAGGTCTGGATCCCAGAGGCCAAGCTGTCAGAGAAATGCCGGTGCTGGTGGTCCCGATCACCGACCCCATGTGTGGTGCGAAATCGCAAGCCGCCGCTCTTGGGGAATTTTTGACGTGGCGCCGGGCGCCTTCGCCCCGGGTCTGTGCTCAGGACCTCCAATTCACCCTGGGCACCAAATCCAGAGGCAATGTCTCGGGACCGACAGAGACCACCTCTAGGGTCCAAAATTCTGCCGACGGCTCTCGGGAAGCTGGACACTCTGCTAAGTGCAAGTGCCCCAAAAGGCCAGGTCTGGATCCCAGAGGCCAAGCTGTCAGAGAAATGCCGGTGCTGGTGGTCCCGATCACCGACCCCATGTGTGGTGCGAAATCGCAAGCGGCAGCTCTTGGGGAATTCTTGACGTGGCGCCGGGCGCCTTCGCCCCAGAACTGTGCTCAGGGCAGACAAGTTCACCCTGGGCACCAAATCCAGAGGCAATGTCTCGGGACCG
The DNA here is from genome assembly GCF_059628265.1 of Tinamus guttatus. Lineage (NCBI taxonomy): Eukaryota > Metazoa > Chordata > Aves > Tinamiformes > Tinamidae > Tinamus > Tinamus guttatus. The sequence goes on along the minus strand of NW_028289691.1, from coordinate 15,304 downwards.
ACAGAGACCACCTCTAGGGTCCAAAATTCTGGCGACGGCTCTCGGGAAGCTGGACACTCTGCTAGGTGCAAGTGCCCCAAAAGGCCAGGTCTGGACCTCAGAGGCCAAGCTGTCAGAGAAATGCCGGTGCTGGTGGTCCCGATCACCGACCCCATGTGTGGTGCGAAATCGCAAGCCGCCGCTCTTGGGGAATTTTTGACGTGGCGCCGGGCGCCTTCGCCCCGGGTCTGTGCTCAGGACCTCCAATTCACCCTGGGCACCAAATCCAGAGGCAATGTCTCGGGACCGACAGAGACCACCTCTAGGGTCCAAAATTCTGGCGACGGCTCTCGGGAAGCTGGACACTCTGCTAGGTGCAAGTGCCCCAAAAGGCCAGGTCTGGATCCCAGAGGCCAAGCTGTCAGTGAAATGCCGGTGCTGGTGGTCCCGATCACCGACCCCATGTGTGGTGCGAAATCGCAAGCGGCAGCTCTTGGGGAATTCTTGACGTGGCGCCGGGCGCCTTCGCCCCAGACCTGCGCTCAGGACCTCCAATTCACCCTGGGCACCAAATCCAGAGGCAATGTCTCGGGACCGACAGAGACCACCTCTAGGGTCCAAAATTCTGCCGACGGCTCTCGGGAAGCTGGACACTCTGCTAGGTGCAAGTGCCCCAAAAGGCCAGGTCTGGACCTCAGAGGCCAAGCTGTCAGAGAAATGCCGGTGCTGGTGGTCCCGATCACCGACCCCATGTGTGGTGCGAAATCGCAAGCCGCCGCTCTTGGGGAATTTTTGACGTGGCGCCGGGCGCCTTCGCCCCGGGTCTGTGCTCAGGACCTCCAATTCACCCTGGGCACCAAATCCAGAGGCAATGTCTCGGGACCGACAGAGACCACCTCTAGGGTCCAAAATTCTGCCGACGGCTCTCGGGAAGCTGGACACTCTGCTAGGTGCAAGTGCCCCAAAAGGCCAGGTCTGGATCCCAGAGGCCAAGCTGTCAGAGAAATGCCGGTGCTGGTGGTCCCGATCACCGACCCCATGTGTGGTGCGAAATCGCAAGCGGCCGCTCTTGGGGAATTCTTGACGTGGCGCCGGGCGCCTTCGCCCCAGACCTGCGCTCAGGGCAGACAGGTTCACCCTGGGCACCAAATCCAGAGGCAATGTCTCGGGACCGACAGAGACCACCTCTAGGGTCCAAAATTCTGGCGACGGCTCTCGGGAAGCTGGACACTCTGCTAGGTGCAAGTGCCCCAAAAGGCCAGGTCTGGACCTCAGAGGCCAAGCTGTCAGAGAAATGCCGGTGCTGGTGGTCCCGATCACCGACCCCATGTGTGGTGCGAAATCGCAAGCCGCCGCTCTTGGGGAATTTTTGACGTGGCGCCGGGCGCCTTCGCCCCGGGTCTGTGCTCAGGACCTCCAATTCACCCTGGGCACCAAATCCAGAGGCAATGTCTCGGGACCGACAGAGACCACCTCTAGGGTCCAAAATTCTGGCGACGGCTCTCGGGAAGCTGGACACTCTGCTAGGTGCAAGTGCCCCAAAAGGCCAGGTCTGGATCCCAGAGGCCAAGCTGTCAGAGAAATGCCGGTGCTGGTGGTCCCGATCACCGACCCCATGTGTGGTGCGAAATCGCAAGCGGCCGCTCTTGGGGAATTCTTGACGTGGCGCCGGGCGCCTTCGCCCCAGACCTGCGCTCAGGGCAGAAAGGTTCACCCTGGGCACCAAATCCAGAGGCAATGTCTCGGGACCGACAGAGACCACCTCTAGGGTCCAAAATTCTGGCGACGGCTCTCGGGAAGCTGGACACTCTGCTAGGTGCAAGTGCCCCAAAAGACCAGGTCTGGACCTCAGAGGCCAAGCTGTCAGAGAAATGCCGGTGCTGGTGGTCCCGATCACCGACCCCATGTGTGGTGCGAAATCGCAAGCGGCCGCTCTTGGGGAATTCTTGACGTGGCGCCGGGCGCCTTCGCCCCAGACCTGCGCTCAGGGCAGAAAGGTTCACCCTGGGCACCAAATCCAGAGGCAATGTCTCGGGACCGACAGAGACCACCTCTAGGGTCCAAAATTCTGCCGACGGCTCTCGGGAAGCTGGACACTCTGCTAGGTGCAAGTGCCCCAAAAGGCCAGGTCTGGATCCCAGAGGCCAAGCTGTCAGAGAAATGCCGGTGCTGGTGGTCCCGATCACCGACCCCATGTGTGGTGCGAAATCGCAAGCCGCCGCTCTTGGGGAATTGTTGACGTGGCGCCGGGCGCCTTCGCCCCAGACCTGCGCTCAGGGCAGAAAGGTTCACCCTGGGCACCAAATCCAGAGGCAATGTCTCGGGACCGACAGAGACCACCTCTAGGGTCCAAAATTCTGGCGACGGCTCTCGGGAAGCTGGACACTCTGCTAGGTGCAAGTGCCCCAAAAGGCCAGGTCTGGACCTCAGAGGCCAAGCTGTCAGAGAAATGCCGGTGCTGGTGGTCCCGATCACCGACCCCATGTGTGGTGCGAAATCGCAAGCCGCCGCTCTTGGGGAATTTTTGACGTGGCGCCGGGCGCCTTCGCCCCGGGTCTGTGCTCAGGACCTCCAATTCACCCTGGGCACCAAATCCAGAGGCAATGTCTCGGGACCGACAGAGACCACCTCTAGGGTCCAAAATTCTGCCGACGGCTCTCGGGAAGCTGGACACTCTGCTAGGTGCAAGTGCCCCAAAAGGCCAGGTCTGGATCCCAGAGGCCAAGCTGTCAGAGAAATGCCGGTGCTGGTGGTCCCGATCACCGACCCCATGTGTGGTGCGAAATCGCAAGCGGCCGCTCTTGGGGAATTCTTGACGTGGCGCCGGGCGCCTTCGCCCCAGACCTGCGCTCAGGGCAGACAGGTTCACCCTGGGCACCAAATCCAGAGGCAATGTCTCGGGACCGACAGAGACCACCTCTAGGGTCCAAAATTCTGCCGACGGCTCTCGGGAAGCTGGACACTCTGCTAGGTGCAAGTGCCCCAAAAGGCCAGGTCTGGATCCCAGAGGCCAAGCTGTCAGAGAAATGCCAGTGCTGGTGGTCCCGATCACCGACCCCATGTGTGGTGCGAAATCGCAAGCGGCCGCTCTTGGGGAATTCTTGACGTGGCGCCGGGCGCCTTCGCCCCAGACCTGCGCTCAGGGCAGACAGGTTCACCCTGGGCACCAAATCCAGAGGCAATGTCTCGGGACCGACAGAGACCACCTCTAGGGTCCAAAATTCTGCCGACGGCTCTCGGGAAGCTGGACACTCTGCTAGGTGCAAGTGCCCCAAAAGGCCAGGTCTGGATCCCAGAGGCCAAGCTGTCAGAGAAATGCCAGTGCTGGTGGTCCCGATCACCGACCCCATGTGTGGTGCGAAATCGCAAGCGGCCGCTCTTGGGGAATTCTTGACGTGGCGCCGGGCGCCTTCGCCCCAGACCTGCGCTCAGGGCAGACAGGTTCACCCTGGGCACCAAATCCAGAGGCAATGTCTCGGGACCGACAGAGACCACCTCTAGGGTCCAAAATTCTGCCGACGGCTCTCGGGAAGCTGGACACTCTGCTAGGTGCAAGTGCCCCAAAAGGCCAGGTCTGGATCCCAGAGGCCAAGCTGTCAGAGAAATGCCAGTGCTGGTGGTCCCGATCACCGACCCCATGTGTGGTGCGAAATCGCAAGCCGCCGCTCTTGGGGAATTTTTGACGTGGCGCCGGGCGCCTTCACCCCGGGTCTGTGCTCAGGACCTCCAATTCACCCTGGGCACCAAATCCAGAGGCAATGTCTCGGGACCGACAGAGACCACCTCTAGGGTCCAAAATTCTGGCGACGGCTCTCGAGAAGCTGGACACTCTGCTAGGTGCAAGTGCCCCAAAAGGCCAGGTCTGGATCCCAGAGGCCAAGCTGTCAGTGAAATGCCGGTGCTGGTGGTCCCGATCACCGACCCCATGTGTGGTGCGAAATCGCAAGCGGCCGCTCTTGGGGAATTCTTGACGTGGCGCCGGGCGCCTTCGCCCCAGACCTGCGCTCAGGGCAGAAAGGTTCACCCTGGGCACCAAATCCAGAGGCAATGTCTCGGGACAGACAGAGACCACCTCTAGGGTCCAAAATTCTGGCGACGGCTCTCGGGAAGCTGGACACTCTGCTAGGTGCAAGTGCCCCAAAAGGCCAGGTCTGGACCTCAGAGGCCAAGCTGTCAGAGAAATGCCGGTGCTGGTGGTCCCGATCACCGACCCCATGTGTGGTGCGAAATCCCAAGCGGCAGCTCTTGAGGAATTTTTGACGTGGCGCCGGGCGCCTTCACCCCGGGTCTGTGCTCAGGACCTCCAATTCACCCTGGGCACCAAATCCAGAGGCAATGTCTCGGGACCGACAGAGACCACCTCTAGGGTCCAAAATTCTGGCGACGGCTCTCGGGAAGCTGGACACTCTGCTAGGTGCAAGTGCCCCAAAAGGCCAGGTCTGGATCCCAGAGGCCAAGCTGTCAGAGAAATGCCGGTGCTGGTGGTCCCGATCACCGACCCCATGTGTGGTGCGAAATCGCAAGCGGCCGCTCTTGGGGAATTCTTGACGTGGCGCCGGGCGCCTTCGCCCCGGGTCTGCGCTCAGGGCAGAAAGGTTCACCCTGGGCACCAAATCCAGAGGCAATGTCTCGGGACCGACAGAGACCACCTCTAGGGTCCAAAATTCTGGCGACGGCTCTCGGGAAGCTGGACACTCTGCTAGGTGCAAGTGCCCCAAAAGGCCAGGTCTGGACCTCAGAGGCCAAGCTGTCAGAGAAATGCCGGTGCTGGTGGTCCCGATCACCGACCCCATGTGTGGTGCGAAATCGCAAGCGGCCGCTCTTGGGGAATTTTTGACGTGGCGCCGGGCGCCTTCGCCCCGGGTCTGTGCTCAAGACCTCCAATTCACCCTGGGCACCAAATCCAGAGGCAATGTCTCGGGACCGACAGAGACCACCTCTAGGGTCCAAAATTCTGGCGACGGCTCTCGGGAAGCTGGACACTCTGCTAGGTGCAAGTGCCCCAAAAGGCCAGGTCTGGACCTCAGAGGCCAAGCTGTCAGAGAAATGCCGGTGCTGGTGGTCCCGATCACCGACCCCATGTGTGGTGCGAAATCCCAAGCGGCAGCTCTTGAGGAATTTTTGACGTGGCGCCGGGCGCCTTCACCCCGGGTCTGTGCTCAGGACCTCCAATTCACCCTGGGCACCAAATCCAGAGGCAATGTCTCGGGACCGACAGAGACCACCTCTAGGGTCCAAAATTCTGGCGACGGCTCTCGGGAAGCTGGACACTCTGCTAGGTGCAAGTGCCCCAAAAGGCCAGGTCTGGACCTCAGAGGCCAAGCTGTCAGAGAAATGCCGGTGCTGGTGGTCCCGATCACCGACCCCATGTGTGGTGCGAAATCGCAAGCGGCCGCTCTTGGGGAATTCTTGACGTGGCGCCGGGCGCCTTCGCCCCAGACCTGCGCTCAGGGCAGAAAGGTTCACCCTGGGCACCAAATCCAGAGGCAATGTCTCGGGACCGACAGAGACCACCTCTAGGGTCCAAAATTCTGGCGACGGCTCTCGGGAAGCTGGACACTCTGCTAGGTGCAAGTGCCCCAAAAGGCCAGGTCTGGACCTCAGAGGCCAAGCTGTCAGAGAAATGCCGGTGCTGGTGGTCCCGATCACCGACCCCATGTGTGGTGCGAAATCGCAAGCCGCCGCTCTTGGGGAATTTTTGACGTGGCGCCGGGCGCCTTCGCCCCGGGTCTGTGCTCAGGACCTCCAATTCACCCTGGGCACCAAATCCAGAGGCAATGTCTCGGGACCGACAGAGACCACCTCTAGGGTCCAAAATTCTGCCGACGGCTCTCGGGAAGCTGGACACTCTGCTAGGTGCAAGTGCCCCAAAAGGCCAGGTCTGGATCCCAGAGGCCAAGCTGTCAGAGAAATGCCGGTGCTGGTGGTCCCGATCACCGACCCCATGTGTGGTGCGAAATCGCAAGCGGCCGCTCTTGGGGAATTCTTGACGTGGCGCCGGGCGCCTTCGCCCCAGACCTGCGCTCAGGGCAGACAGGTTCACCCTGGGCACCAAATCCAGAGGCAATGTCTCGGGACCGACAGAGACCACCTCTAGGGTCCAAAATTCTGCCGACGGCTCTCGGGAAGCTGGACACTCTGCTAGGTGCAAGTGCCCCAAAAGGCCAGGTCTGGACCTCAGAGGCCAAGCTGTCAGAGAAATGCCAGTGCTGGTGGTCCCGATCACCGACCCCATGTGTGGTGCGAAATCGCAAGCCGCCGCTCTTGGGGAATTTTTGACGTGGCGCCGGGCGCCTTCACCCCGGGTCTGTGCTCAGGACCTCCAATTCACCCTGGGCACCAAATCCAGAGGCAATGTCTCGGGACCGACAGAGACCACCTCTAGGGTCCAAAATTCTGGCGACGGCTCTCGAGAAGCTGGACACTCTGCTAGGTGCAAGTGCCCCAAAAGGCCAGGTCTGGACCTCAGAGGCCAAGCTGTCAGAGAAATGCCAGTGCTGGTGGTCCCGATCACCGACCCCATGTGTGGTGCGAAATCGCAAGCCGCCGCTCTTGGGGAATTTTTGACGTGGCGCCGGGCGCCTTCACCCCGGGTCTGTGCTCAGGACCTCCAATTCACCCTGGGCACCAAATCCAGAGGCAATGTCTCGGGACCGACAGAGACCACCTCTAGGGTCCAAAATTCTGGCGACGGCTCTCGAGAAGCTGGACACTCTGCTAGGTGCAAGTGCCCCAAAAGGCCAGGTCTGGATCCCAGAGGCCAAGCTGTCAGTGAAATGCCGGTGCTGGTGGTCCCGATCACCGACCCCATGTGTGGTGCGAAATCGCAAGCGGCCGCTCTTGGGGAATTCTTGACGTGGCGCCGGGCGCCTTCGCCCCAGACCTGCGCTCAGGGCAGAAAGGTTCACCCTGGGCACCAAATCCAGAGGCAATGTCTCGGGACCGACAGAGACCACCTCTAGGGTCCAAAATTCTGGCGACGGCTCTCGGGAAGCTGGACACTCTGCTAGGTGCAAGTGCCCCAAAAGGCCAGGTCTGGACCTCAGAGGCCAAGCTGTCAGAGAAATGCCGGTGCTGGTGGTCCCGATCACCGACCCCATGTGTGGTGCGAAATCGCAAGCCGCCGCTCTTGGGGAATTTTTGACGTGGCGCCGGGCGCCTTCGCCCCGGGTCTGTGCTCAGGACCTCCAATTCACCCTGGGCACCAAATCCAGAGGCAATGTCTCGGGACCGACAGAGACCACCTCTAGGGTCCAAAATTCTGGCGACGGCTCTCGGGAAGCTGGACACTCTGCTAGGTGCAAGTGCCCCAAAAGGCCAGGTCTGGATCCCAGAGGACAAGCTGTCAGAGAAATGCCGGTGCTGGTGGTCCCGATCACCGACCCCATGTGTGGTGCGAAATCGCAAGCGGCCGCTCTTGGGGAATTCTTGACGTGGCGCCGGGCGCCTTCGCCCCAGACCTGCGCTCAGGGCAGACAGGTTCACCCTGGGCACCAAATCCAGAGGCAATGTCTCGGGACCGACAGAGACCACCTCTAGGGTCCAAAATTCTGCCGACGGCTCTCGGGAAGCTGGACACTCTGCTAGGTGCAAGTGCCCCAAAAGGCCAGGTCTGGATCCCAGAGGCCAAGCTGTCAGAGAAATGCCAGTGCTGGTGGTCCCGATCACCGACCCCATGTGTGGTGCGAAATCGCAAGCCGCCGCTCTTGGGGAATTTTTGACGTGGCGCCGGGCGCCTTCACCCCGGGTCTGTGCTCAGGACCTCCAATTCACCCTGGGCACCAAATCCAGAGGCAATGTCTCGGGACCGACAGAGACCACCTCTAGGGTCCAAAATTCTGGCGACGGCTCTCGAGAAGCTGGACACTCTGCTAGGTGCAAGTGCCCCAAAAGGCCAGGTCTGGATCCCAGAGGCCAAGCTGTCAGTGAAATGCCGGTGCTGGTGGTCCCGATCACCGACCCCATGTGTGGTGCGAAATCGCAAGCGGCCGCTCTTGGGGAATTCTTGACGTGGCGCCGGGCGCCTTCGCCCCAGACCTGCGCTCAGGGCAGAAAGGTTCACCCTGGGCACCAAATCCAGAGGCAATGTCTCGGGACCGACAGAGACCACCTCTAGGGTCCAAAATTCTGGCGACGGCTCTCGGGAAGCTGGACACTCTGCTAGGTGCAAGTGCCCCAAAAGGCCAGGTCTGGACCTCAGAGGCCAAGCTGTCAGAGAAATGCCGGTGCTGGTGGTCCCGATCACCGACCCCATGTGTGGTGCGAAATCGCAAGCCGCCGCTCTTGGGGAATTTTTGACGTGGCGCCGGGCGCCTTCGCCCCGGGTCTGTGCTCAGGACCTCCAATTCACCCTGGGCACCAAATCCAGAGGCAATGTCTCGGGACCGACAGAGACCACCTCTAGGGTCCAAAATTCTGCCGACGGCTCTCGGGAAGCTGGACACTCTGCTAGGTGCAAGTGCCCCAAAAGGCCAGGTCTGGATCCCAGAGGCCAAGCTGTCAGAGAAATGCCGGTGCTGGTGGTCCCGATCACCGACCCCATGTGTGGTGCGAAATCGCAAGCGGCCGCTCTTGGGGAATTCTTGACGTGGCGCCGGGCGCCTTCGCCCCAGACCTGCGCTCAGGGCAGACAGGTTCACCCTGGGCACCAAATCCAGAGGCAATGTCTCGGGACCGACAGAGACCACCTCTAGGGTCCAAAATTCTGCCGACGGCTCTCGGGAAGCTGGACACTCTGCTAGGTGCAAGTGCCCCAAAAGGCCAGGTCTGGACCTCAGAGGCCAAGCTGTCAGAGAAATGCCAGTGCTGGTGGTCCCGATCACCGACCCCATGTGTGGTGCGAAATCGCAAGCCGCCGCTCTTGGGGAATTTTTGACGTGGCGCCGGGCGCCTTCACCCCGGGTCTGTGCTCAGGACCTCCAATTCACCCTGGGCACCAAATCCAGAGGCAATGTCTCGGGACCGACAGAGACCACCTCTAGGGTCCAAAATTCTGGCGACGGCTCTCGAGAAGCTGGACACTCTGCTAGGTGCAAGTGCCCCAAAAGGCCAGGTCTGGACCTCAGAGGCCAAGCTGTCAGAGAAATGCCAGTGCTGGTGGTCCCGATCACCGACCCCATGTGTGGTGCGAAATCGCAAGCCGCCGCTCTTGGGGAATTTTTGACGTGGCGCCGGGCGCCTTCACCCCGGGTCTGTGCTCAGGACCTCCAATTCACCCTGGGCACCAAATCCAGAGGCAATGTCTCGGGACCGACAGAGACCACCTCTAGGGTCCAAAATTCTGGCGACGGCTCTCGAGAAGCTGGACACTCTGCTAGGTGCAAGTGCCCCAAAAGGCCAGGTCTGGATCCCAGAGGCCAAGCTGTCAGTGAAATGCCGGTGCTGGTGGTCCCGATCACCGACCCCATGTGTGGTGCGAAATCGCAAGCGGCCGCTCTTGGGGAATTCTTGACGTGGCGCCGGGCGCCTTCGCCCCAGACCTGCGCTCAGGGCAGAAAGGTTCACCCTGGGCACCAAATCCAGAGGCAATGTCTCGGGACCGACAGAGACCACCTCTAGGGTCCAAAATTCTGGCGACGGCTCTCGGGAAGCTGGACACTCTGCTAGGTGCAAGTGCCCCAAAAGGCCAGGTCTGGACCTCAGAGGCCAAGCTGTCAGAGAAATGCCGGTGCTGGTGGTCCCGATCACCGACCCCATGTGTGGTGCGAAATCGCAAGCCGCCGCTCTTGGGGAATTCTTGACGTGGCGCCGGGCGCCTTCGCCCCAGACCTGCGCTCAGGGCAGAAAGGTTCACCCTGGGCACCAAATCCAGAGGCAATGTCTCGGGACCGACAGAGACCACCTCTAGGGTCCAAAATTCTGGCGACGGCTCTCGGGAAGCTGGACACTCTGCTAGGTGCAAGTGCCCCAAAAGGCCAGGTCTGGACCTCAGAGGCCAAGCTGTCAGAGAAATGCCAGTGCTGGTGGTCCCGATCACCGACCCCATGTGTGGTGCGAAATCGCAAGCCGCCGCTCTTGGGGAATTTTTGACGTGGCGCAGGGCGCCTTCACCCCGGGTCTGTGCTCAGGACCTCCAATTCACCCTGGGCACCAAATCCAGAGGCAATGTCTCGGGACCGACAGAGACCACCTCTAGGGTCCAAAATTCTGGCGACGGCTCTCGAGAAGCTGGACACTCTGCTAGGTGCAAGTGCCCCAAAAGGCCAGGTCTGGATCCCAGAGGCCAAGCTGTCAGTGAAATGCCGGTGCTGGTGGTCCCGATCACCGACCCCATGTGTGGTGCGAAATCGCAAGCGGCCGCTCTTGGGGAATTCTTGACGTGGCGCCGGGCGCCTTCGCCCCAGACCTGCGCTCAGGGCAGAAAGGTTCACCCTGGGCACCAAATCCAGAGGCAATGTCTCGGGACCGACAGAGACCACCTCTAGGGTCCAAAATTCTGGCGACGGCTCTCGGGAAGCTGGACACTCTGCTAGGTGCAAGTGCCCCAAAAGGCCAGGTCTGGATCCCAGAGGCCAAGCTGTCAGAGAAATGCCGGTGCTGGTGGTCCCGATCACCGACCCCATGTGTGGTGCGAAATCGCAAGCGGCCGCTCTTGGGGAATTCTTGACGTGGCGCCGGGCGCCTTCGCCCCAGACCTGCGCTCAGGGCAGACAGGTTCACCCTGGGCACCAAATCCAGAGGCAATGTCTCGGGACCGACAGAGACCACCTCTAGGGTCCAAAATTCTGCCGACGGCTCTCGGGAAGCTGGACACTCTGCTAGGTGCAAGTGCCCCAAAAGGCCAGGTCTGGACCTCAGAGGCCAAGCTGTCAGAGAAATGCCGGTGCTGGTGGTCCCGATCACCGACCCCATGTGTGGTGCGAAATCGCAAGCCGCCGCTCTTGGGGAATTCTTGACGTGGCGCCGGGCGCCTTCGCCCCAGACCTGCGCTCAGGGCAGAAAGGTTCACCCTGGGCACCAAATCCAGAGGCAATGTCTCGGGACCGACAGAGACCACCTCTAGGGTCCAAAATTCTGGCGACGGCTCTCGGGAAGCTGGACACTCTGCTAGGTGCAAGTGCCCCAAAAGGCCAGGTCTGGACCTCAGAGGCCAAGCTGTCAGAGAAATGCCAGTGCTGGTGGTCCCGATCACCGACCCCATGTGTGGTGCGAAATCGCAAGCCGCCGCTCTTGGGGAATTTTTGACGTGGCGCCGGGCGCCTTCGCCCCGGGTCTGTGCTCAGGACCTCCAATTCACCCTGGGCACCAAATCCAGAGGCAATGTCTCGGGACCGACAGAGACCACCTCTAGGGTCCAAAATTCTGCCGACGGCTCTCGGGAAGCTGGACACTCTGCTAGGTGCAAGTGCCCCAAAAGGCCAGGTCTGGATCCCAGAGGCCAAGCTGTCAGAGAAATGCCGGTGCTGGTGGTCCCGATCACCGACCCCATGTGTGGTGCGAAATCGCAAGCGGCCGCTCTTGGGGAATTCTTGACGTGGCGCCGGGCGCCTTCGCCCCAGACCTGCGCTCAGGGCAGACAGGTTCACCCTGGGCACCAAATCCAGAGGCAATGTCTCGGGACCGACAGAGACCACCTCTAGGGTCCAAAATTCTGCCGACGGCTCTCGGGAAGCTGGACACTCTGCTAGGTGCAAGTGCCCCAAAAGGCCAGGTCTGGACCTCAGAGGCCAAGCTGTCAGAGAAATGCCGGTGCTGGTGGTCCCGATCACCGACCCCATGTGTGGTGCGAAATCGCAAGCCGCCGCTCTTGGGGAATTTTTGACGTGGCGCCGGGCGCCTTCACCCCGGGTCTGTGCTCAGGACCTCCAATTCACCCTGGGCACCAAATCCAGAGGCAATGTCTCGGGACCGACAGAGACCACCTCTAGGGTCCAAAATTCTGCCGACGGCTCTCGGGAAGCTGGACACTCTGCTAGGTGCAAGTGCCCCAAAAGGCCAGGTCTGGATCCCAGAGGCCAAGCTGTCAGTGAAATGCCGGTGCTGGTGGTCCCGATCACCGACCCCATGTGTGGTGCGAAATCGCAAGCGGCCGCTCTTGGGGAATTCTTGACGTGGCGCCGGGCGCCTTCGCCCCAGACCTGCGCTCAGGGCAGAAAGGTTCACCCTGGGCACCAAATCCAGAGGCAATGTCTCGGGACCGACAGAGACCACCTCTAGGGTCCAAAATTCTGCCGACGGCTCTCGGGAAGCTGGACACTCTGCTAGGTGCAAGTGCCCCAAAAGGCCAGGTCTGGACCTCAGAGGCCAAGCTGTCAGAGAAATGCCGGTGCTGGTGGTCCCGATCACCGACCCCATGTGTGGTGCGAAATCGCAAGCCGCCGCTCTTGGGGAATTTTTGACGTGGCGCCGGGCGCCTTCACCCCGGGTCTGTGCTCAGGACCTCCAATTCACCCTGGGCACCAAATCCAGAGGCAATGTCTCGGGACCGACAGAGACCACCTCTAGGGTCCAAAATTCTGGCGACGGCTCTCGGGAAGCTGGACACTCTGCTAGGTGCAAGTGCCCCAAAAGGCCAGGTCTGGATCCCAGAGGCCAAGCTGTCAGTGAAATGCCGGTGCTGGTGGTCCCGATCACCGACCCCATGTGTGGTGCGAAATCGCAAGCGGCCGCTCTTGGGGAATTCTTGACGTGGCGCCGGGCGCCTTCGCCCCAGACCTGCGCTCAGGGCAGAAAGGTTCACCCTGGGCACCAAATCCAGAGGCAATGTCTCGGGACCGACAGAGACCACCTCTAGGGTCCAAAATTCTGGCGACGGCTCTCGGGAAGCTGGACACTCTGCTAGGTGCAAGTGCCCCAAAAGGCCAGGTCTGGACCTCAGAGGCCAAGCTGTCAGAGAAATGCCGGTGCTGGTGGTCCCGATCACCGACCCCATGTGTGGTGCGAAATCGCAAGCCGCCGCTCTTGGGGAATTTTTGACGTGGCGCCGGGCGCCTTCGCCCCGGGTCTGTGCTCAGGACCTCCAATTCACCCTGGGCACCAAATCCAGAGGCAATGTCTCGGGACCGACAGAGACCACCTCTAGGGTCCAAAATTCTGGCGACGGCTCTCGGGAAGCTGGACACTCTGCTAGGTGCAAATGCCCCAAAAGGCCAGGTCTGGATCCCAGAGGCCAAGCTGTCAGAGAAATGCCGGTGCTGGTGGTCCCGATCACCGACCCCATGTGTGGTGCGAAATCGCAAGCCGCCGCTCTTGGGGAATTTTTGACGTGGCGCCGGGCGCCTTCGCCCCGGGTCTGTGCTCAGGACCTCCAATTCACCCTGGGCACCAAATCCAGAGGCAATGTCTCGGGACCGACAGAGACCACCTCTAGGGTCCAAAATTCTGCCGACGGCTCTCGGGAAGCTGGACACTCTGCTAAGTGCAAGTGCCCCAAAAGGCCAGGTCTGGATCCCAGAGGCCAAGCTGTCAGAGAAATGCCGGTGCTGGTGGTCCCGATCACCGACCCCATGTGTGGTGCGAAATCGCAAGCGGCAGCTCTTGGGGAATTCTTGACGTGGCGCCGGGCGCCTTCGCCCCAGAACTGCGCTCAGGGCAGACAAGTTCACCCTGGGCACCAAATCCAGAGGCAATGTCTCGGGACCGACAGAGACCACCTCTAGGGTCCAAAATTCTGGCGACGGCTCTCGGGAAGCTGGACACTCTGCTAGGTGCAAGTGCCCCAAAAGGCCAGGTCTGGACCTCAGAGGCCAAGCTGTCAGAGAAATGCCGGTGCTGGTGGTCCCGATCACCGACCCCATGTGTGGTGCGAAATCGCAAGCCGCCGCTCTTGGGGAATTTTTGACGTGGCGCCGGGCGCCTTCGCCCCGGGTCTGTGCTCAGGACCTCCAATTCACCCTGGGCACCAAATCCAGAGGCAATGTCTCGGGACCGACAGAGACCACCTCTAGGGTCCAAAATTCTGGCGACGGCTCTCGGGAAGCTGGACACTCTGCTAAGTGCAAGTGCCCCAAAAGGCCAGGTCTGGATCCCAGAGGCCAAGCTGTCAGTGAAATGCTGGTGCTGGTGGTCCCGATCACCGACCCCATGTGTGGTGCGAAATCGCAAGCGGCAGCTCTTGGGGAATTCTTGACGTGGCGCCGGGCGCCTTCGCCCCAGACCTGCGCTCAGGACCTCCAATTCACCCTGGGCACCAAATCCAGAGGCAATGTCTCGGGACCGACAGAGACCACCTCTAGGGTCCAAAATTCTGGCGACGGCTCTCGGGAAGCTGGACACTCTGCTAGGTGCAAGTGCCCCAAAAGGCCAGGTCTGGACCTCAGAGGCCAAGCTGTCAGAGAAATGCCGGTGCTGGTGGTCCCGATCACCGACCCCATGTGTGGTGCGAAATCGCAAGCCGCCGCTCTTGGGGAATTTTTAACGTGGCGCCGGGCGCCTTCGCCCCGGGTCTGTGCTCAGGACCTCCAATTCACCCTGGGCACCAAATCCAGAGGCAATGTCTCGGGACCGACAGAGACCACCTCTAGGGTCCAAAATTCTGCCGACGGCTCTCGGGAAGCTGGACACTCTGCTAGGTGCAAGTGCCCCAAAAGGCCAGGTCTGGATCCCAGAGGCCAAGCTGTCAGAGAAATGCCGGTGCTGGTGGTCCCGATCACCGACCCCATGTGTGGTGCGAAATCGCAAGCGGCCGCTCTTGGGGAATTCTTGACGTGGCGCCGGGCGCCTTCGCCCCAGACCTGCGCTCAGGGCAGACAGGTTCACCCTGGGCACCAAATCCAGAGGCAATGTCTCGGGACCGACAGAGACCACCTCTAGGGTCCAAAATTCTGGCGACGGCTCTCGGGAAGCTGGACACTCTGCTAGGTGCAAGTGCCCCAAAAGGCCAGGTCTGGACCTCAGAGGCCAAGCTGTCAGAGAAATGCCGGTGCTGGTGGTCCCGATCACCGACCCCATGTGTGGTGCGAAATCGCAAGCCGCCGCTCTTGGGGAATTTTTGACGTGGCGCCGGGCGCCTTCGCCCCGGGTCTGTGCTCAGGACCTCCAATTCACCCTGGGCACCAAATCCAGAGGCAATGTCTCGGGACCGACAGAGACCACCTCTAGGGTCCAAAATTCTGGCGACGGCTCTCGGGAAGCTGGACACTCTGCTAGGTGCAAGTGCCCCAAAAGGCCAGGTCTGGATCCCAGAGGCCAAGCTGTCAGAGAAATGCCGGTGCTGGTGGTCCCGATCACCGACCCCATGTGTGGTGCGAAATCGCAAGCGGCCGCTCTTGGGGAATTCTTGACGTGGCGCCGGGCGCCTTCGCCCCAGACCTGCGCTCAGGGCAGAAAGGTTCACCCTGGGCACCAAATCCAGAGGCAATGTCTCGGGACCGACAGAGACCACCTC